>NW_027225577.1:5455000-5740000 GCF_038994185.2 Dermacentor albipictus
ATGCATTTCTTCTTAAGATGAACAATCTTTGTACTATAAGCTACCTTCCCTTCTGAATCTATTAGACCGTGGAGATTTACATCCTTCGTGTAATCAAAATTCTCTCATTAAACGTTTCGCCCAGTCTATTTATTTTCTGGAATAGTACATCCTTTTGAATTTTTTTCCCCTCTACTTGTCGATCGCTGTTTTTCATGTTCATGCCAATTCAAGCCTATGCAATTTGGTTGTGTTGTTCTTGCGCTTTGTTACAAAACTTTTTTTGTTGCTCGATGTTATGTAATATTCGTTGATTCATTCGAACTCTTTGTGCATGACTGACAGTCATCCTGCTGTTTTGCCAACTGTAAAGGGTTTGGCCAACTGTAAAGTCCCGTACTCCTTCTATTCCAAGGGAAATAAAGTTGATTCATTGATTGATTGATTTCTCCGCAAAGTTTGGGAATCTATATCTCGAAACCGGTGTCATCTTGAAAATTCATTCCAAGTGGATCCGCCTTGCAAACTCCACGGCTAGATTTGTATATTGGAATAATGGCCATAATGTGATTAGTTAGAAACTTAATTAGAGAATTTTTATTAATTAGTCGACTTTGCATCACAATTTTGGGGGGCAAGTATTGTCCACCGCTTCGAGTAAACCAGCTCATGAACTAGAATGCTGATATCCGCCACAGGCAACCCTGAAAGAGTTTTGAAAGTGTTCGCTGTAGCACCCTCTATATACATATATGTATATATATGCAGGTTGTCTCAACTATCATAGACCAAGATTGAAAAATATGCAAATACCAGGTAGCTGGACAGAACCAATGGAATGTTGTTTGCCGTCGCTGAGAGCAGATTATTTTTTGCATTCCACCGAATTACGTAATTATTAATTGATTAATCAACTTCTCGAACATTGTACTTAGATGATCAGTGTGAATCAGAAAATTGTCGAGCAACATGAAGAACTCCCGATACAGCTTTCTGTTGCTCAATACGGGCTACATAAAAGCGTCTTTACGAGCGTGAAAGAAGCCCACGAATACACGCCAAGTGCCTTGAGCGGCCAGTCATGCAGCGCCCCCTGTGTGTGTGCATATATATATATATATATATATATATATATATATATATAGTTGCCATTAGCGGCGAAATCTAGCTTAACGTATATGTAGATGTAACATAACAAAATACTGTCGGCGAGTGGAAAATCATACACAACAGGCGTCACAAAAAGCCGGATCTCCTCATACAGCATCACTTGGACTAGCGGTCAACGTAAAAGGCAAGAAAACACAAAGAGTGATGTGATAAGCAGGACTTGGTTTTAACGCTGTGAAATAGAAATCAGTATGACGTGTCGCGGTGATTTAATGCTTATGCTGCCCTGCACACTGCCGCGGGTAAGCTTGGTATGTAAAATAATAGCCGGTGTGTATCTCCGGGACATTAAGCACCATGGACCACCACGTTTTCATAATAGTAGGAATGATGATGTTAAAAAGCAATAAAAACGTAGGGCTAGAACTCTGAAGTTGCACCACGTCATTTGTCTTTCTAGAAAAACTCGCATTGAAGCTGTCAGCACGAATAATGTTTTAATGCTCTAGTTGGAACACCACGTACAGCTCAGAAACTTGGGCGTCTGGACTGCAATATAACTCATTGCTTGAATGGGCTTGGCATTGCGCCGTTCCAAATTTTAAGCTTCTTAGGCTACACGTACGGCGGCAAGTATACTATCAGGACGGGCGACCACAGGCACTCGTTGCCTTCTATAGGACTGACATTGCTTTACTTGGCTTGCAGCGAAACTGTACTAATTCGCTTTGGTATGAAGTTAAGACAGGGCATACACTTGTCAGCTGCTTCAAGGCCCTACCACACATAGCACGGGATAGGCGTCTCGGTAAGCGTATACGCGAGCGTGCGCGCTTCCGATGCCGTACGCGTTTGACGAAGGGAAGGGAGAGCAGCCACACGATAAGCGCCCAAGTGAGCACTTCATTGCGAGTAGTAGTGCTGCTAGATCACATTCGAGGGAAACGTTCGTGATTGAGTCTAAGGAATCCCTATTCTTAACTGGCGCAAAAGAGCTAGGCAGTCGCAATGGGGAAATCCGATCCCGATCGAGCTGGCTTGCGATTGAAAGTACCCCGTGCGACAACCGTTAATTGCAAGATTAATGGTTGTCGTATACGGGGCACTTTCAATCGCAATCGAATCAGCTGGCGCAATACAGGGTTATTTAGATGGGTGGGATAGGCCTTCGTCTTGCAGTGGACTTAAAATGATGATGATGATGATGATGATGATGATGATTACTACCGTATAAAATTGTGAGAACTTTCTTGTTGCGGCAGCGTTGGGCATCACATTGCTTGCCCCCTCGGCCTGCAAGTACCTCGTGACGTCCTTATTCTTAGGGTGCGTCTGCTTCGCCGGCGAATCTGCAGGCCTTGCGTCAACGCAGGCGGCCAGCGATACATTATTCATAGCGTTCATAATCTTTTCGCGACACAGAGCCAGTAATGACTCTCGTCATCTCAACAAGATCCAGAATCAATCAATCAATCAATCAATCAATCAATCAATCAATCAATCAATCAATCAATCAATCAATCAATCAATCAATCAATCAATCAATCAAATCTTATTGTTTGTGGTGCCTATAATGACACGCTGTAGTGAATAACGAGGTAAAAAATAAATAAATACAAATGTTACAGTAGCTTTTTTGCAAATGCCCGCTAAGCATTTTTTTTCGTTAACATGGTCACTATTGTAAGTTAACGTGAACGCGAACAAGTTGCTTATATAAACTAGTGGCGTGAAGCAACCTGTTTTAAAACCTGCACCGCAGGTTCACATGATGGCCACGTGATTCCGGCGAACAAGCAGCCTCTTCCATCGCGTACACACAAAATCGAGCACTGCCTATACGCGTGGGCCGTACGCGCGTTTTGCCTCTCGCTCATCACCACGCAGACGCATGTATGCGAGATCAGGCGCGTACGATCAGGCCTATGTGGTTGTGCGTTTAACTGGCATGCAGCAGAAATCAGGTTTGCGGGATCACTACCGATACTTCGCAAATTAAATTACCTAGTTCACAACATGCCAGTGGAAAATACAAGGCCCTGTTAGACTTCCCGAAATAGCGGCTATGACCATGAAAACTGCTACTTCCCTATAGAAAAAAGCCCACGTGCCCCGGTACCCCCGTATCCAATAATCTCACATCAAAGACCATGAAATTTCGACCTACGACTAGGTTGCAAAAGCTCGTATTTTGATCTGCATATTTTAATTTTTACCTTCCTCATTGCACTTATTTCCGCAGTGATTTTTCTTCAGCTGACTCATTGCTATATCTTCGTCCGACTCAATTTAGTAGGTATTTTTCTCGTCTCTATTCTACAGTGGAGCTTCTGAAAAAGAAGGATAAAGAAAGATTAAGTAAGTAGTGCCTACAGTACAAGAGAGGAAAGCGCAGATATAGAATACGAGCGGACGATTTCACGCTTAAATGGGGAGCCTGTAGACGACTGAGAGAAAGGCCTCTACAGCAGGCGCTCGAGCCAGTGCCAGAGCAGATGCATTCAAAGGGAGCCAGTCACTTTTATAGCTTTATGTGGCCGTTGAAAGAAGAAAATGTTTGTTCTTTCAGCTCTGTCACGCCTATTTATGTTTTCTTTTTTGTGCCGGTCACAGAAAGTTACCTGCTGCTTTCATTATGTGTTTGGGAATTGGAGCAAAATTTGTATTTTCGGCAGCCTATCTTCCATGTCTGTCGTTAAAGCGCTGGTTCCTTTTTCCTTTATAACCTTGTCATATTCATACACGCAAACGTGCCGGACGGAACAAAGGTCACACTTGAGAGCCGAAGTAGCAGAAATATCCCTTTTTACCCATGCCGCTTAGTTTTACGCAGCGCTTCGAAATGAATAAAATCCTGCTCGCCATTTTTTATGATTTGCAGCTTGCGTAGGAGACACACGGTTTTTCTTGAAGATAAATGAAGACGACTAGCGAGTGTATTCGCAACATTACTAGTGCTGACTTTATGCGTCCTTTCGCCACGGCTTGACAAGCAGATGCTTAGAGCATTCACCATCGCTTGCGAGTGAGGTAACCAGAAGGGGTCGGGTCCCCTTACTTCTTTAGTCTCTTAGTCCAGAAATACGCAGGCGATCGCTGTTTTCCGTGCCTGGTTAACCAGCTTGCGCTGATATTCAGGTATGAGGCTACCGGTGAAACCACCAACGCTTCATCATTGCCCTCTTCTGTCTTCATTTTTTTCTGTGCCGTCTTCTTGGTTGGTGGTTCCGTAGCGGAGAATTTGGAATAGCGCTTCAGTAGCGGAATATGTTGGGCTGTGAAGTTTTCTTTCCATGGAGCCCAGAAGAATTTTGGTTTAACTGATGTAACAATGTAAATGACGGCAGCCCTACATTTCTGCGAGGCACGACCTACAGTAGCTGCTTGGACTTGACTTTGGTGTCACGGCGCTTTGCCTCGAGCGTCCAATGGTTTACAGACGTAGAAACACATGGAAGCGACCATATTCCAACATACATAACGATTAGAGGAATTGACCAACGCTCCTCTACTGTGTTGCGTACAGTTGATTGGACAAAATTTAAGAAGGATATGGATGACACTTGTCGGGAAGGCCTCTCACACACTTTCGAAGAAACAATCGCAGAGGCATTGAAAACGTCCATGTGCTCGCTTACAAGGTCAACAAGGCGAACAGACTTGGACGTGGAACTGGATAGGCTGCGTGCGACACGCCGACAGGCGGAGAGGAGGTATCGGCGCACGAAGTCCGTCTTGGATCTGAGGGCTTCACGGCGCATACAAAAGAAAATCCAGCGTCGCATGGATAAATTGGAAGATAAGCGATGGAAAACATTCTGTCAGTCGCTTGATCCCCGAAAATCGCTCTCGCACATATGGAGAACGGTTAGGGGTCTTCGCTCATCTCCGCATCAAAGGAAGCCCTTCGCTGCTCTGGCCCTCTACCAACTTCGCTCGGAACTTCAATTGGCTGAAGAGTTCTGCGCACGGATTGCTGGGTCCGTGGCCATCATTACTGACGCAGCATTGAATGACATCCCTGAGGCACGTGTGCCAGAAATCAACGTGCTATTTTCACTCGAAGAGCTCGATGCTGCGTTGGTGACTTGCAGGCGTTCTTCGTCACCAGGACCTGATGGCATCACGTATGCTGCCCTATGCCACCTTGGACATGAGGCACGTGATGAGCTTCTCAACTACTACAATGAGTCTTGGCAGAACGGCGCCGTTCCTAAACAATGGAAATCGAGCCGCTTGATCCCCATTCTGAAACCTGGAAAGTCACCGCTTGAGATCTCATCATATCGTCCGATTGCGCTTTCGAGCTGCGTCGGCAAAGTGATGGAAAGAATGATTCTTGCCCGATTGGAATGGTACCTAGAACGATTCAACATCTATCCGAACGCCATGACAGGCTTCCGTCGGGGTCGCACGTCCATAGACAACGTCATTGACATCGTAACATGGGTCCAAAATCAAAAAAGCCTCAAGCGCCTGTCTGCGGCACTTTTTCTGGATATAAAAGGAGCCTATGATAACGTCACCCATGAGGCCATACTAAACTCACTTGAGGCTGTTGGAGTTGGTGGCCGGATGTATCAATGGCTTCAAGACTATTTGACTGAAAGGCGTTTTTTCTTACAGACCGAAGACGGCCCAACTTCAGACCATTACATCTGCCGTGGTGTGCCGCAAGGTGGAGTGTTGAGCCCTATTTTGTTCAACCTCGTCCTGGTAGGACTAGCGGATTACCTACCGCAGACAGTACATGTCTCAATATACGCCGACGACATTTGCATCTGGGCCTCTGCGGTGACTCGCCCTCAGCTAAGAGCCAGGCTTCAGCGGGCGGCAACCATGACGGCTTCTTATCTCCGAGAACAAGGCCTCAGTGTGTCTACTGAGAAGTGCGCATTACTTGGTTTTACGCGGAAACAAATGTCATCGTATCCTGTTACCATCAATGGTCAAGCTGTATTCTATGTTAAGACACATCGGTTTCTGGGCGTCATCATTGACCGCAACCTCTCGTGGAGCCCTCACTGCGTCTATCTGAAGAAGAAGCTAGTCGCCATTTCTCAAGTCTTCAAATTTCTATGCGGGAAAAACTGGGGTACACCAGTCCATTCTATGTTGCAGCTGTACAGGGTTCTGTTTCTCGGACTCCTACGTTATAGCCTACCAGTGTTGTCCAATGCATGCAAGACGAACTTTCGCACCTTGGAGAGCATACAAGGTCAAGCCCTACGCACGTGTTTGGGGCTGCCTCGGTGCACGTCAACAGCAGCAACAATTGCCATCGCAGGAGACCATACAATCCAGACACATGTAGCTGTCGACTCTCTCAGAGCGCACATTCGCCATCTGTCAAGGATCCCCGACCACCATTTGGCCTCCCTACCAGCCGAGAGACCTCAAGCGACCTTTTCACGAATGATTAACGCTCATCAAGAGTACATACCAGCAAGTTTTACACCGGCGGCGAAGCCTTCCTCCCCCCTGTGGTGCCTGCGACAGCCTCAAGTGAATTTTGATATTCCTGGAATTACAAAAAAGTCCAATCATCCATCGCCGGCTCTGAAGCAACTTACACTCCTATTACTGCACCAGACGTATCATGACCGCATACACATATATACCGATGGTTCAACCTCACCTACCAGCTCAACTGCCGCATTCGTCGTTCCAGCCAAGAACGTTACAGTTAAATTCAAACTGTCGCACACGACTACATCTACATCGGCAGAACTTGCAGCTCTCCATGCCGCTATGATGTACATCACCGAAGAGCCAACAGAGAAGTGGGTCGTATTTTGTGATTCCAAGGCAGCCCTTCATAGCATCAAGTCCGCGTTACGTCACAGAACTTACGAGCAAATGACATCTGAAATCAGGGAACTGCACCACCATGCTCTGGAAAGAGGACACCACATTGTATTTCAGTGGATTCCTGCTCACTGTGGCATCGTCGGCAACAACCTAGCTGACAAGGCTGCCCGGTGTGCCCACGAAGATACAAAGACGCGTCCAACACCTTTGGCGAGGTCGGACGCTGCCAGAGAACTTCGCCTACTTGCGCGCAAGAAGTCCCAAGATCTCTGGACATCAAGTGGCTTCAATTGCAGATTACGTCAACTGGACCCCACGCTACGGCTACAACTGCCACCTAGCCTTTCCCGCGGCGAAGCAACCTTGTTGTGTCGCTTGTGGTTGGGAGTGGCGTTCACGAACGCATACTCCTACCGTATGGGAATGGCCGAGAGCCCGATGTGCGACTCCTGTGGGTGCGAGGAGTCCATCGAGCACGTATTGTGTACCTGCCCTCGCTACGATGTCTACCGCCTCCCTCTGCGGGCAACTTTACACAGACTAGACTCGAGACCATTCACCGAGTCAAAGATACTCGGACCGTGGCCACAACCGTCACTGGCTCGAAAAGCGATTCGTGCACTAGTGCGGTACTTAAAGTGCACGGGCTTAAGAGACCGCTTATAGTGTCATTGTGTAAGGTGTCCCTCCCACATGTACTCAGTGCTGACTCTCTCCCTTTCTTCCTCTTTCTATTCCCCTTTCCCCCACCCCCAGTGTAGGGTAGCAAACCGAATGCTGTTCTGGTTGACCTCCCTGCCTTCCCTACCCTTGCTTTCTCTCTCTCTCTCTGATGTAACAAATTATGGTAATTACAACTACGGTCGACTTCCGAGGTCTTATTTATACAACAATTAAACAGCTTCAAGCTAGCTTTAATGTGCCCATCCATCGTGTCGTGTCATGTCGCATAGAGTTGTGTAGTCGTTAGGTCACCTTCTCATTTTTATTTCATTTATTTATTTATTTCGAAATACTGCGGGTAGCTACTGCTGCCCAAGCAGGAAGGAATAACAGTGCATGAGTAACAACTCTTCAAAATTTTTCACACCTGAGCATTCAGCAATACAGGGAGCCAGAGTTCCACTGTTTAAGTGTACGAGGAAAAATTATTTCAGAAAAAGTGTGGTCCTTGCAAAGCAAAGCCTTATTACTGCGGAATGGTTGAGCCTCGCGGACCTAGGTGGTGGTGGAAAAATATATTTATCACGTAGAATAAATAAAGTAACTTTAGTCTGGCGATCTGTCGCCGCACATGCAAGGGCTCTAGTTTAAGCTTGTTTAAGAGGATGGTGACGGAAGGGGACACCCGATAATAATAAATGAATCTTGCAGTGAGGCGCTGAACGCGCTCCACCTTGGCAATGTCTTGTGCGAAATAAGAATTCAACACAATGGATCCATACTCTAGAACTGGGCGAACAAGTGAGAGTTCTGCTTCCATCTTTGCAGCTGACGGGGCTCTCTTTAGTTTCCTGTGCAAGAAACAAAGTTTAGCAAATGTTCTAGCAGTAATGTTATTAATGTGATCATCCAAACTAAGGCTATATCCAGTTGTTAAGCCTAAGTACTTTGCAGATGAGACTGAATGAATGTGCTGATTTGCAATGTGATAGGAGTAGGACAAGGCAACGGATTTTTTTTCCCGTGTGATTGAGACAGAAACCGTTTTGTGAAAGTTGATATGCATCCCGTGGCGCTCGCACCAGCCTCAAGTTTACACAGGTTCTCATTGAATAATTTCTCACATTTCGTACCTTTATTAACACTGTATATGAGACAGTCGTCAACAAATACTCTAACGACAAAACAGGCATCCATACTTTAGCAATGTCATTCCCATAAATAAAAAACAAGGCTCCAAGCACAGATCCCTGCGATACAACAGATAATACATGCAGCTCATCAGAATTGACACATTCCATGAAAATGCTCGCGCGCCCTTTCTCCAGAGGTGGCCCCATTTCCTTACAGTCAGAGAGTCAAGGTCACACGCACAAATGCATCTGGGTAAGACGCATTGCATGGAGTGTCACCGGCTACGGCATGTAGGGTAAATTATTCATTGCAGAACGCTCAACACCGCCATCGGAAGCGCGTCACGCTGCAAAAATTGTAGAGAGAGACAAATAAAAGAGGAGGGCGGGGCTCGTAACGTAGGCCTGACGCGGTCCCTCGGCTCCGGTATGGTAGAGGGCAGGGAAAAAGTGCCGCTTGCGGCCAAGGAGTATCGAGAGTGCCTACATTGGCAGTGAAGCTCGCCTCCTGGCAGGAAACAAGGCGACGTTTGAGTATCTCCTATCTCCTCTAATAATAAACCTAGATATTAAAAACACACACACACACACACATATCTTGTTTAAGGCGCCACATAGACGGCGCCTTCCAGCTTCCAACGTATAGCCAAAATTTTCAACGGCATGGGATGAAGTGCCCTAAATTGGCTAGCTGCTTGCTTCAAGTGTTCTCACAGTTAGAGCCATCGTTCTTGCTGCTCGTAAGACTTGCCACGTGGACAGTGCAATGGTGCGTGCTTTCAGAACAAGATGGCGGTTATAGGGGGTCGATAAGACGTGACTGTCTAAGTACCGAAGCGTATTCCAAAATGGCACAGCGTAACATTTTAACTGATTTAGCGCTAAAACCAAGCAAACACAAAGGGAGAGATCACGCCACTAGCGCTTTTCCTTGATGGAAGCGTTCCCTGCGTGCTCATGTTTCCGAAATAAACTTTCGGTTGATAAAGCGCAAATGTCGTGTTCTCTATCTTCTTGTTTGTCTAGTTTAAGCGCTAAATTTTCGACATGAATCAATACCAGCTTGCTTAGTTCACCCTCTTTAGTAACGCGTTTGAGGAGAACACTGTTTTAGACTTACAATAACACGAGGCACGTAGGGCTACCGTCGTACATATGTAGCCCCGCTACATATGTAGCCGCGTATGGTTACAAGTGCGGCACGCCTGAAAAAAGGCAGCACATTGAAGCCTGACACGTATATTGTTTCTAAGCTCACGGCAGAAAAGACATTCCGGAAGCCTGAAAGTCCCGTACCAACTCCTTGCGTCCTGCTATAAGTTCGTTGCGTGCCTTGCTTTGCCTTTACTACGCAAAGCCGACTGCATCCGAACAGAAATTGCCTTTTTGACGCAGGGATTGCGAATCCTATATGCGCTATAGCGAAAAGAGGTAAAAGTGTAGGAAAAGGAAGTGAAGTCTTGCGAGAGAAGAGACTAGTATATTCTCAAGAAGCACTTGCGTTTTCTTATTTCGTCGAGCCTTCATCTCGTATAGCGCTGGATAAAAGCTACGTTCCTTTTTTCATTTCTTCCGTCCGTCTTGGAACTGCTGTGATGGCTACTGTTGAAATTCTGCGAATATTTGAGACTTTTTCATCGGCGTGCATCAGTAACCAATTTGACCATTGTCCTCGAAGTGGACCAGAATAGGAGCGCTAGCGTGCATCGAACGTATTGATTCTGGCAAATTCTTCTTGTGCGTCGGTGGGCTGTGGCCGGATTGTAATCGTCACTGAATGATATTACCTGATTGAGAGCCATATTAGGCGCTCCTTCGGTGTGAGTAGTGAAACGCAACGACGTAATCCAATAGCCGCGAAGACCCGTACACCGTAATATCTTTTGTGCTTGTCGACAATCGCTCACATATGGAGAGAATTTGCGGGGAAATTTAGTTAAAAAGAAAGGTTTATGCCACTCGCCCAGGATGAATGCCTTTTTTAGGCCGGAAATCCACTGAAAAGTTGAGTATCCGAGAGTCTAACGAAACCACATCTGGTCAGGTAAAACCATTTTGAGGAGAAAAGGAAGAGCACTCACTGACGAATTCAACATAAATGTTTTGTTGAAGCTTTGAGCTCCTTACGGAATTGCTGCAGCATATATTATTGCGACCGCGTGCCCTTCGCCTTGTGTTTACGACTATGCTAGAACATATTTAGTGAGCCTGAGAGAGAGAGCGAGAGAGAGAGATTGAGAGAGAGAGAGATAGGGAGAGAGGGAAGTCATAAGGGAAAGGCAGAGAGGTTAGCTAGGCTTAGCCCGGTGTAGCGAGCCTGAAAGAATCGGAGAATATACAGGACGAGAAAAACACGCAAGAGAGCTCCAAGAGTGGCACGGTAGGATGTCTTACAACCTATGAGGCACGCTTGTTGTTAGGCCCCTTAACAACACTTCATCCCCTTAACATAAAACAAGAAAAAAGAAAGAAAGAAATAATTCCGAGTTTTCGATTTTCCTTGTTATTCTCGCTTGTTGTTATGTCAGAGATACATGAACGCTTGACTTGCCAACCAACGGCTACTCTTTCAGCCACTCGCTCTCATCGCTTCACTAATGCTGGCCTAACAGTCCCGCGAAGTGCTGTCACGCTAGTAAAAAGCACAATCTTGCTTGCTTTAATGCTTCAGAGCATAGAGTTGTCTTAAGGAATTTTTTTGTTTTTAGATGTGGGGGTGGTATAAAGTAACACTTTGTTCGAGGGATACAAGGACGACGGCACGACAGTAATGACGGCGTGGGGAAACCGCTGCTAGCATGACGATGGTGGCACGATGGAAGTTCCAGCGATGACCACGCGACCACCCCGAAACGACGACGCCGAGAACAACGACAATGGCTTTGCATGCCACGTACACGTGACCAAATCATGCTAAGCGGCGGCGCTGCGCCGTGGTGTTGCCCTGTCTAGTGGCGCGTCTCCACCGACACACTGCGACACGAGGCGGCCGCAGATGAACAGACACACTCCGTGAGAATTAACAGCTGTTTCCTGCAGAATAGTTCTGTCCATTCTGAAATAGCGATAGGCGGGTTCCCCAGCGAGGGACGCCCTCGTTTCCTCCAGCGCACTCCAGCAGTCACAAGGGAACAAAACAAAAGAGGAAGAACAGGAAGTGTACATTCCAACTGCACAGTGCCCGAACAAATGGCAGAGACGTGTAGAAGCGACATCTCTGCCCTATTGCAGTGTCGAACGCGCCTCACGTTCAAAGCGGTGGTTCCGTGGAGTCGAGTCACGTGCTGGGCGGCTGCTAAAACGTCTCTACCCGGCCGAAGCGAGACGGTACATAAGGGGAAAAAAAGCAAATATCAAGGGCTGGCCTGTACAAAAGTGCCATAGTGCCGAGTTCACTGCGTCAATTTTTGCTCTAGCCACGCCTCCTTTATCACTGCAGGTATATCAAAGTCTTGCCATCCTTGTGCTCTTTGTCCTCACTGTTCTGCGGGCGTGTACAACATAAGCACGTAGGCACGTTTCGCGGACGGGTCATGACGCCTAGCCGTCGCAGCCTCGCATGTGGGAGGACATCGCTTCCTATTTGTTCTCCTCTTTTTTGCGATTCTCGCTGTCCCCTTCTTTTGGCCTCAGCACCGAGTTCGACGCCCCCCAACGACCCTGCCCACTGAATCACCGTGGATGTCGGTGTCTGACCTACTTGACGCTCACAAGCATCTGGACAAGACAATACAAGCAGTAGTTACTCGTGTGCAAGTACGCTGGTGTAAGCAGGAAGAAGTTGGTACGCTGTGATACAAAGCGGGAGAGTCCGTGTTGGGCTCTGCGGAAAGAACAGCGACGTTTTCCGGCCATATCCCGTCTCGGAGGAAATGTGTTTCATCAGAAGCACGTTTGAGTTTTCTCGGTATACTGCATTCCTGAGGTTTCCTTTCTCCTGCTTTGAGTGGCGATGGAATGGTTACACAGAAGGGTACATTAAATGACAGAGTATAATGAACACTGTGATGAAGTATAATGAAGTGCACAAGTGCACAAAACTGAAATAAGAGAGATGCGGCGCACGGTTTGTGACTGGGCATGCTTATATCCTGTCCTACAGCTAAGAAAAAGAAAACATGACAATTGTGCGTATGGTAAGGGCATTTATTTTGTATCGATTTCCTATGCCAAGGTATTTAAGAAAGCAAAATTTATATCCTCAATGAGCTTTGCTCAATTACTGAAAGTGTGTGCTTAATAAGGCTGCAGTAACCTAATGAAACCGCCCAATGAAAAGATGACCGCTTTAGCGATACCTTCATCTTAGTAACATTTAAACATCAGCCGTATGGACGAGGGACAAGATATAAAAGGGAAGCGATCTGTAAAGCATGTATCACAAGTAGATCCTTTTTTTCCAGAATAAATAAAACCGTCAAGCGTAACTGTACATCCCATGCTGGTACTTCTTTGTGAAAGCATATTGGGCGAGATTTAGACATCTGACCTAAGGTCTAGTCAAGTTAAATCAGGCGGCTTGTTACTAAGGTCCTTCCAGGTAACCAGCATAAAAGCATCATGAAGTGTAGTTAATATTTATGCATTGCTGCGGCATAACGTAAACACTTCATAAAATTTCAGCCAGAAGAAGCGAGGAATACTTAATCACACCGACAGTAATTTCTTCTCCACTGCGCATAGTACACGCCCAGAAATCCAATGAAAGTACACAACAATCAAGTTAAAACATTTCTTGTTTGGAAGACACTGTGGATAGGTTCCATAGATTCCAATGTTAGGAATGTTCTTTGAAGTCGTTCCTTCAGACTAACAGGATCAAATAGAACGCCTGGACGTCATTTTCATAAAAACCACTTGTTCCAACTAACGGCGCTATAAGAACGCTGCCGTTAGTTCGATTTGGCGCTGGTGTTTTGTTGCCGCTATCTTGCACCAAATTTTTGTGATTCAAGTTGCCAGCACGAAAGGTGATAGAAACAAAGACGAAGCGACGTAACAAGTGCTGAACACTGGAAAGCATTCATGAACTGGAAATTAACTGCAGCAAAATATCCAGTACGGCCAAAAAAAGCTCCATCAAAATGTTGTCTCCAGCGCTAACAACGTCACACAGAAATACTAACTATCTCTTTTTCTTCCTCTGTCTGTGTTCCCTGCTTAAACCACAAAACGTGTGCTCATGTTCAACGTGTTCTTTGTCGAAAATATGCGTTGAACACACAAAGACGAACCGACTAGGCGAGCTCAACACTTTTTGTAGCAAATTCTATCAACAACCGTAACAAAACTTCTGTGATCGCGGCACACAGTGGTAGGACGGCTTAAATAAAAACTGGTTACGATACTACGATGCTCAAAAGGGTGCACAAATGTCCGAGAAAGAAAG
The DNA here is from genome assembly GCF_038994185.2 of Dermacentor albipictus. NCBI lineage: Eukaryota > Metazoa > Arthropoda > Arachnida > Ixodida > Ixodidae > Dermacentor > Dermacentor albipictus. The sequence goes on from NW_027225577.1 coordinate 5,469,086, forward strand.
TGCCATGATTTAGAGGAAAAGAACTCGCATTATAGCTTTAGTGTAACAGCACCGCATGCATGTCTTGCGGACGTTGCGGGTTTGGAACCCACATGCAGCGAGCTGCATTTATCTTCCATTTCCATTCATCTTTCATTTGTCGGTACGATGTACATAAAGGCAGGTTATCTTCTTTCTCTCTGTCTTCTTCGCTAGTTGCTTGTTAGCCTAAATAATACCGCCCCCCCCCCCAAAAAAAAACGTAAGAAGAGAAAAAAAGAACGTAACAATAACTTCATGCAAACGCTACGCTATTGACGGAAATGTTGGTACAAAATGACGTGAACCTTTTGCACGTGTAGCTGACTTCAATTTTCTCTTTCCGGCTTCTTCACTTCATTGTAGCTGAACGCTTGTCTCTCAACGCATATAAATTTAGTTTCAGCCTATAAGCTTGTTGTAGGTTTCTTTTTCCTTCACTTCAGGTTTCGGATGCTACTGTGTGAACTTGTTTCACTTGCATCCAGCAAGCTAGATTGAACTTCAATATTAAAGCGCTGTGGTTGGACAAGGAGGGACTGTCGAATGAGTCGGTGAGGGCTTATCTTGAAGAGAAGCGCGAGACAAGGACGAGAGGTCTTCTGCACCTTTGTCATCCTTGCCTTATCCCCGTTTCTTCTTTATCTTGTGCTGTAGATGGAGATGAGGCTAAGGTAGTCAGTATTGACTGCAAAGAGCGTCGGTTCTTCAATGAACAATGCAAGCCTACCATTGTCAGTGGTCCACACATCACACTACAGCTTCCCGCGCGCCGAGATTGCTATGTGCCAACTTTTCTGTTGCCACCAAGGGATACGAAAGCAAGATGTTACAATAAAGCAAAAAAGTGATATAAAAGACACTGCAGAAAAGTCGGCTGCTCCTTTTCCTGTGTTCTGAAAAACGGCGGTAAACAAAGCAAACTGGTGACTATACTGTCGTTGCCGTCTATCCTAGTTTTTTTCTTTTCATGTACGCTGTCCGTGGAGATAACCGAAGTTTCACTTGAACAAAAAGAATCGAATGGAGGAGAGGATGCCGCATTGATGTATTTCTGTTGCTTCAATATACACAATGCTATCGAACAATAATAAGGATGAGAATAAACAAACAAACAAATAAATAAATAAATAAATAAATAAATAAATAAATAAATAAATAAATAAATAAATAAATAAAGAAATCGGAAACAGCTTGAAACGCGAAACAGTTTTGAAGGAATCACGTTCACCCTTGCCCCTATAGACATGAGGAAAAGTTTATATGCTCCCCAGGAAAAAAAGATCGGAATAAAAAAATAAAACAAAAGATGATATTGTGTACCCTTGCCACACACAAAAAAAAAATCTACAAGACAGGCACGCAGATAAGCCCTCAGCACAGATGCTTTTTTTTTGTACAGCGATCGCGGTATGTCGAGCGATACCCCAAATGGAATTCACTTTGACGGCGCGAATCTCGCAAAGCTGCCCTGGTGGCAACAAGAACGAAGCAACCAAGCGATAACTCTGTCGCTCCCAATATCGTGTTCTGCTCTTGTCCCTTTGATCTAGAGAATATTTGGTTATAAAGATCTTTTTTCTCTATTTTCCCGTAACAACAAGTTCCGTTGTGTCTTCATTTACTTTGTGATGTCAGGCGACACACCACTATATCTGCGATTTATGTACGGTTCACTTTTTGTTCAGTCTAGGCTTGCTCATTGTTGAAAGACTTGCTTCAACTCACCGCTGGTTCACCTTCAGTGCGCTAGCGCTAGGGCTTCCTATCCGGCAAAAAGCCGTTGTGTGTCAGCCCGTGCGCTGCGCGACTAGTGTCCCTGTATATGATCCCGCAGAAAGCGGGGTTGCGCATAGGTCCAGTTTAGGATCCAGCTCTGCAGTGGAGCCACTCCGCGCGCGCAGGAGGCAAATGCCGCGCGGTGTTCCATTTGCTTTGTTGTCTGCTGGCTGGGAGCTACATGCCGTAACTGTACGCAAGCGCTGTGCAAGATGACAAGTTTCAATTCAGGCTAAGCTCGAACGATTGGCGTAGCCGGAGAGCTGGCAACCCTCCGAAATTTTTTGTTTGTGCGTAAATATATACACGCACATATACAAACACAAGCACGAATATACATATAAAAAATAGGACCCCCCTCGACCCCTCGAAATAAAATCCTGATTACGCCCGTGGCTCGAACAACTCACAAGCTCGTGTGCAAACGCGCACCACCTTACAACAAAAAGTGGTGCAATGTTTTTCAGCATGCATATGAAGTTTTCTAGCGGAGGCGGAAAGGAAGAAATGTTTTAAAGGATGTTTAAAGAAAACTTAACACACGTGTGGTAGACAATTATGTGAGCACATTTTGGCTGCCGAAACGAGACGACTAATGAACGTCGCCAGCAGAACTATCGTGCCAGCAATTATGTCAGTGACCGTTGACCGTCATTGATTACTAAACATCGTTCACAGCAGCTGCACTTTTTGGATATATGTGGTGCAGACACGCAAATTTAAGTGCATTTCAAATGTTCACATGCGCACATCTTATGCAAAGCTTATTCTTATGATTCATACCGCAAACTTACCAGCTGCTTCGTAGCAGCAAATCTGCAAGTGGAAAAACATTCAAGATGCACTAGCTTCTACATTAAATTTATTTCGTACAAGGGCATGAATGAGCAATGGCTGGTGGCAGCAGGGGATGAGTGCTGGTTCTTTAAGCCTTGGGGGACAGAATTCAAAGCCACGGCAAAGGCAACAAGTTATTAAGAGTAATAACAGGTTATTTTTATTGGACTAATCACATAAGATGACAAACTGGAAAAGTAATTATGCAGACTGTAATATGACAGCACATTTTTTTTTTATGTCTTCATACTAGTCAGGTTCATTTACTGTAGCACAGCGCTTATTAAACGTACAAAAATAATTTCACATTCATTACGTCGACTAAGGCTGATCGAACAAGCAATATATTGCGGGTGGTAAATGCTCTAGCTATCGCAGCTGTTTCATAAGCGGGAGCGCACGGTGTTTTCGCTTACTACAAAACAATGAACACCATCACATCAATCGACTTTACATAAAGAATCAGAACGCCTATAAAAAAAACGGAGCAGAGAAAAGCCAGGTTGCAGGGCAAATTGTACCTGCTAGTATTTACTCTGTTCTGAGCACACTTTTCTGGAGCCGCATAGTCAGAACAATTGTACAAGCAACAAAGCGAATTGAGCGAGTTGGTAAGTTATGGTAGCATTCTTGGCGTATATGTGCAGCGCGACACAGACATCTCGTCCTTTCTTTGTATCGCGTCTGTGTCGCACTGCGCATATACACCAAAAATTGCAGAAGTGAACAACCTCTCATGCCAGGCGTATGCATTCCAGAGTGTACTGGAGTGTTACTCGAGATAAATGCCGCTTTAATGTAAACAAGCTGAACTCATCTCTGTAAACAAGACGAATGGACCGCGCATATCCTTGTCCGTTTTGGAGCCGGTCGGTCTCGTCCGTCCGCAAGGCACCGCGTAAAAAGCTTTGCCACCTTCCGTGCGATTTGCGCAATTTGATGCGCTGTAACCCGTTATACAAAAATACAAGTGTCAAAATGATCTGCTTCGTAGCACTTCACCAAAGTCATTAACTTAATATGCTCAAATACAGTACCTGCAACCCGGGGCCGATCGTTACTAGGCACGCTCGACGGTCCGCTGATTGCAATTTCGATGGCACCTACAGAAACGAGTCGGCGCCGTTTTCGTAAAGTTGGCTTCGGAGCGCGCAGTTGGTCATTTGACGTCACTTTGCACCACGTGATCGCGCTCGGCGAGTTGCGATGCGAGCGGCGCTGAAAAAGTTATGCGCAACTCTGCTCCCTGCGGGAGCATATACAGGAGTGCTATGCGCGACCACGAAGAGCCAAGAGAAGCCCCTCGCGGTTCATGGCGACGAGGCAAGGAATAGGTACGTCAGGCGCAGGAGGTGCGTAACCACCTGCAGCCAACTATGCCTTCCCCCCTCGTGCAGCGCAGCCACTCAAAGCGCGCGCCCCACGACAGCTGCGGCCAATAGGAAGCCGCGCTCTGCCTCAGTGGCGGCCGGTGGGGAAAAGCGCCGCACGCGGTTCTCCAAATCTCACAGATAGTTAAGCAGCAAGTCTATAAACAAGTCACTTCGTGTTTCTTCAGAGATGGATCATGGATGAAGTGGCGGGTCCATCTGGGTTGGTTGGCTCGGAGCGCCGGACTCAGCGGAACGCACAACTACCGCTGAAACGACAACTTGAGCGCGCGTCTACTGATGGTGGCGTCGTATGTCATTTCGACGCAGATGCCGAGGCCACGAGAAACGCGCGGGTAACGAAACTACCGAACCGCGACAACGCCGCATAGACGCCAACGTTCAAGCTATGAGGTCTCGACGGGCGAAGGAGACTGCCGAAGAGTATGCCGCGGGTTTGGTGAAATGCCTTCATTGAAGAGCGGTACAACTACTGGTGCATGCCCAATAACCCAAGTTTTCATCAAAAAGATTTATTAGAGCCGAGTGCCACATACCCAAGATAAGCCAAGACAAACTAGGCAAAACTAGGGTTGACGGTACTAGCGCACAATAATTCGTGCTTAGCCAGAACTAAACAGTCAGTAAATTTGTTTATCCAAGGTGGTGGAGGAGGCTGCCTTAGCACTGGCAATAGCCTACACTGAGGCTAAGATCGTAGTAAGCGACTCCAAGGTAGCCGTCAAGAATTATATGCAAAAGGAAGAATCTGAAAGGAAGAACCGCTGAAAATTTCAAACAACTTTCGTGAAGATAGAGACATTCGCATTTTATGGGCACCCGCACACTCCTCCCTTCCCACGCACAACCTGGTTCGAGAACTGACGGGCCGAGCAGGTGACACGCAGCAAATTCTGGGTAGGAGAGAGACCGAATGATCAGCTTTAACGAGATCACCAAACACTATAAATTGGGAGGGGCCCATTTCCCCTCGGCACACTCCACGCTGAGTATACGGCAAGTAATGGCATGACCCCTCTTAAAAACAGATAGGTATCCGAACCCGGTGGCCTACCACTGCTACTACCCGGTCCTTTACACGGATAGATGTAGATTCTGTCAAGAAAGGGTGTACCTGCAACGTATGGTTTAGGCTTCTCCTCGGACACCCAAACAGAATAATATAAGCAAGACCCGAGAGCAGTGGGAGACCACGTTACTCAGCTGTGCACTGAAGATCAACTCAAGGCAATACAGCAGGCCGAAGATGCCGCCAGGGCCCAAGGGTTCGATGCCGTCATCTAGGTAGAGAGGCCTACAGGTCTCAATGCCGTTGTCCACAAATAAAGTTTATTCCTCCTCCGAGTGCACTCTACTGTTGTGCGTAAAAAATCGTGATATGTGATGCAAACATCGCACGTTGATCTATGCGTATTCATTTGAGCCTCAGGAAACATGTGTAGGGATCCACCAAAGAGCAACAATCGTACAGGTTCTTTAAATTTCGTGGGCACGGAAATACACCTTGCAGTGGTGTATTACCAGTGCCTGTAGGCCTATGCACGTGGCGAAGGAGTTGTGGTGGCTCCACTACGTTCTTTTTCACGCACAGAAGAGTATTCGGCAGTTATTTGCTGCTTTTTTCTCCGTTCGGTTATACAGGATGTCCCAGCTAACTTTACCAAAGCTCAAAAATATGGGATTGCGACGTAGCTGGACAGAACCAAGGTAATGTTGTTTTGCCGAGGATTGGAGATACTCGGACTACTTTTTCATTCTCTCTAATTACGTAGGTAATCCTAATAAAAGAATCAACTTCTGAAATAATATAATTAGATGAAAAGTGTCAATGAGAAAATTATAGAGCGACATGGAAAACTCCCGATAAAGCTGTCTGTTGCTCAATACGTGCTACATAAAAGTGCCTTCGAGCGTGAAAGTAGCCCGCAAATGCACGCAAAATTGCCGCTCGACCTGTCGCTCGAGGCACTTTGCGTGTATTGCGGGTTCCTTTCACGCTCGGAAAAACCCTCATCATGCTATATATATATATATATATATATATATATATATATATATATATATATATATATATATATATATATATATATATATATATATATATATTCTTGCTGTGCTTTTGTAAATTCTGAATCACTCCGCTAACAACTTCGTCCATCTTCGTTCAGTCGGGAAAGTGTATTTGATATTAAATGCCTACTATATATGTGGACAAGGTAATGAAACAGAGCTTCGGTAGAAAACCTGCACGGTTCGAATTTTATACGTCATCGATGTATTTTTGGATGCTCTAACTGGGCTGTCATCTTGGAAGCCTTTTATCCATAGGCGCCTCCAACTAAAGATACATTTTGTTCTCGCACTCAATTTTATTGAGTGACTCCGAGGCCAAACTTCATGTTTTTCGGCCACAAATCACTGTCCCTTCTCCTCCCTCTCTCACTTTTGCTATTACCTCACGGGATTTCTCTGCGCACATTCCGCGCATGGTTGCATGCTGCTGCAATAAAGCTTAGGTTTGTCTGCTTTGTCCAGTCTATGTAGTTAGGGTTGTATTGCAATGAGCGTATTATTTACACTAGTACAGCAATCTTCTTTTTACCAGTTATTGTAGGGCGGAATACATTTCGTTAGAACAAGTGCGGCCGCTGTGGAAACATATATTAGAGATCCTGCGGAGCATTATGGGACACAAAGTAGTTGTTTCCCCGGCTTTATTCCCTAAATGCTTCTGGCGTTACTTTGCTTCCTGGCCTGTTTACGTATTAAATCATCTGTTTTCAACAAGTAAACGCTGTCAGACTGTGTATGCATGCTTTAGAAGAATATTTTTGAGCATAAATCAGTTTGAGACGCTCATTCATCGTCTGGGGCTTGGTACCGCGTGCACAGTATACTTTCTACATGAAATTTCAAGAGCTGATAGTCCGAAATGCCGTCGTGGCCGCGTGGATCAAGATGTACAGCAGCTTCTGGTAGAACGTCCGCGATACGACACACGCATACAAAGCTTAGCACGTGATTTATTGCCATTAGATCACATGCCCTTCACCCTCAGGAAGACCTTGGGTCCTTGGCCAACGCAAAGACGAGCGTTACTGGACCTTCAAAGATTTCTAGGAGCGAGCTATATTGTCAGAAACTATTGAGTAGAATGTCTATATTTGATGAGTGCATTCTATTGTTTTTTTCTTTATTTTTTACCCGACCTTGGCCAATTAAATGCCTGGTTTTAGTACCATGATATGAATGTAATCCATGCTTTCTTATGTGCCCTGATTTTAGTCTAGCTATGTGACCAGACATCGTGTTTACTTTAGTGCACATATGAGGTTGCACTTTGTGTTGCTGGGTTTCTGAGTTGACTTTCAGGTGTAGCGTGGCATTAACGTACTTATCTGGCTGGTCTACGGGCTTTTATGATGTGGTGTTGAGTTTCAGTTATATTGTAACATTATTGTAGTTACGTGACTGGAATTTGTGTTACTGTGATTTCATTATTTTTTTATTATGGTTTATTCTTTTTTTAAATATCTCTCTGAAAAGGAGTAGCCGCCGCCAATTAAAGGCGACAAGGTGTCCCAAATACCATATAATATAAAGCATAAGTTGTGGCGGGCTCTCCGGCACAGCGTCAGCGAAAGGAAAGCAATGCAATTAGTTACATTTGCTCACGCAACGTTCGATGAATTGAAGTGGGCGGCCAACATTCCGTTGTGCAAATGAGGCAATTGAAAATTCCACTCTCGATTTGTCCATGTTTAATGAAGCTGTCTCTAACCAGGTGCGAAACGTGCGCACTGCAAGTTGGCGGGCTAGTTGGTTTGAATCCATGAGAGAATGTGTAAGCGCGACAGAACAAGGACGTAGAAAGAAGCACACGAAGACAGCGCTGTCTCTGTGTGTCTGTTTCTCTCGACGTCCTCGTTCAGTCACGGTTACACATTCGATCATGGGTGCGCACTGCGTCCTGAATTTATATGTATATATTAGATAAATACGCTCGTTCCAAAATATTGCGTTGTGCACGTATGATTCTTGATCGCATAGCTTGCAGAGAATATGTTCAAGGAATAACTGGTATTTTTTTGCGGTACTGGCTTTCTCCACCACTAAACTCCCGCAGTAGCCTTATATGTTAGTTGTAAATTGCTTGTGAATTTCTTTTCATTTACTCGGTGTTACGCATTGTGCAGGAATAGTTTGCCTGAGCTGTCGGCGTCAGATGTGCTATCAACGTAGGCTTCGTAAGCATCCAAATGAAGAAAAAGAAAACTGCAAGGGGTTTTTGCACAATGCAACGCTCTAATTTCTGCATCAGCCATAACAATGAATCTGTACTGCGATTTGCCCAGTTAGTGATTACGTCACCGCTTTATGGAGGGAAACAATTCTAAACGGGGCCGCGCGGTTTATCTCTCGTTCAACAAATATAATTGAACCGTAACGCAAATAAAGCATGGTCTGTCGCTACAACCATTATACACGCCTCTTAACATCTCTACCATATTACCTGAATATGTCCATGATAGGAAGCCTTCACCTTCGTGTCTTGATGTCCCCCTTTCTGCGTCTAGTAGACTACGTAGCTGTCTCAGTCTCACTCGTTTCTATGGCGGGACAGTTTCATTTAGCTGCTCGGCTCGTCCACGAGCCATACGGATTTGGAATAACCTTTCTGACATGTCCGTTTCGGGGACCGACCATGATACTTTTCGACGTTTTCTGGACACACGTATTATTTCTGATAACACCACGTGGTGTTGTGTAATGATCTCGCATAGCGATGTCGCGCAACAGCCACTGAGCAAAATCTAACGGCGCTTTTTATTGTCTTTTTGATAATTTCTGTGTACAAGTTTGTTTGTTTGCGCTAGTTTTCTTACTTGTATTGATTGTCGTTTGTAGTATTTTTTTGAATGTTTGTGGTATACCCAATGCTATTCTTGCAACTAGGGTAACATTAATAATGTTTTTTTTTTGTCTAAAAATTTACATTCACCTGTAACACTTTAGAATAATAGTTGTGCTTGTTTGTTATTAATTGACGCTTGTTTACTACTGATATTTTGATTTTATTTCCCTCCAAGTCCTTTCTGTAGTGTTTGCATAATTGTTGTTTAACTTGGTATATAAGGCGTGAGTTTGAACTATCACAATTCGTTTATTTTCCTTTTATGCAATGCGCTTCTGGGCCTGTAAGATGTATTGAAACAAATAAATAAGTAAATAAATAAATAAATAAATAAATAAATGCAATTTAATCCGTATATTCTTGTCTATACTTAGATATATGTGCACCTTAGAGAAACCGGGTGGTCAAAGTAAACCTGAAGTTCCGTCCTTCGGCATGCGTCATAATCGTATTTAGGTTTTGGCATGTGAAATCTCAGAATTCAAGTTTTTTAACATTGCCAAATGTTTATCTGCGACGTCAATCATCCACTCATCCACTAATACAATCAACCAATCATCCACTAACATACATCTGTGTCTATTACCACTGCAGCTTTTATTACCCACGCAAACACGTAATTTAGGGATCAGTTCCTCATGTAACATCTTCACATGTCAGTTTTATTTCTCTAGCCGCTCACTAATACAAGCCCAAAAAGCCAGCCTCCTTGTTATCATTAACCAGGCTTCCAATTAGTTGTCGAGAGAAGGTGAGCAATAGATGAGAGAAGATGAGTGATAGCGTCCTTGTTCGACTGTGGCGTAATTAGATCGGGATAACATATATCTATTCATATATTTATGTCTTGTGCACATGTAAATCCATTTACCGGCTTCAGTTTTATATGTGCAAAGAAAAAGAAGAAAAAAGGACAAGAGAGAGAAATGAAAAGGAAGTGGTGGGTTGGTCAAAAATAATCCCGATCACTTGACGAGATATGCTAAACCAAGGTGCGAATGACGAGCAAAAACGTGACGTGCCCTTTAAAATAATGCGCCGGATGTAGTAAAACAACACAGTACAGGCATAATTGTTTCACGTCGAAGGTCGCCAGCTCTTTCTTCGACTATGAGTCTTATACTAGCGGCTTGGGTGCTTTGACTGATGGACTACAATGCGAGATCACATAGTATACTAGGAGATGCTTTTGAGTATAAATCTTCATCACTCAGGAAGGCGTCAGCTATTCGCTGATATGAAGAAAAAAAAAGGACTGGGCTTAAAATGCCTTGTGAAATTTGACAAGTACGGGCTTTGTCCATTTCGGAAATTGTAGCGATGCGTAAGAAAAAGAAAAGAAAGGACAAAACCGAGAAAAAGAGATGACAGGAAGGGAAACAAACAAGTCGAACAAAGCGTGCAAGTGCAAAATTTCTAAGGCTGTCTACCACGCATGGCGAAGTTAAATAAAAGTGAAGCTATACAACATTGATAAATAAATTCCAAATTTTAAGTACATGCATTTGTTTTCTTCAGGATGCATGACTACTGGACGTAGTTCCCCCCAAAATTGTTTTCCGCTGCTAAAAAGGAATTCAAGGGGTGATGAAAAGCGCTGCACGTCCCAGTAGTTGAATTGACGGCGGATCTCTTAGGAAATAGAGAATTAGATATGCATGACCCGACGTATTCCGTATCGGCTCCAAGATACAATGTAGGAAAAAGTGGGCCTTTAATTAGTGCATAAGCAAAAGAAGCTGATGTTGCCGTTGTGTACTAAATCAAGGTGTCTCAAACTGTATCTGAACAGTGAAACACTAGGCATTCATGTTTAATATGCGCGCGAGACAGGGCAGCTGGCTTAATGACGCTTTAACCTTGCATGTTTGAAGTGTCGTACATGGACCGGTATGACAATTAATATTGCTTGCGGGCGAACGTGGTTTTATGTTGACCTTCCGATTTTCTTCACTTCAATAAATTTACTTTCTAATGAAGCATTCAAATTGTCTGCGCTTATTTCGGGAATTCTCTGAGAAAGCTTGTGCTCTCAAAGTTTTAATCATGCGGCATTGCTTTGCTCTCTAACAATAGGGAAACGATTCTGCGGCTTCGAGAGTAGATTAATCAGGGCACAGTTAGAAAGGACAAGAGATCACGCGTAGGCGTTTGACATTTTGCCTTGGAGACCATTGAGATTTCTGTATTTTTTGTGCTATGACATTCAGTTTCATTGAGTGGACACCATGGACTTCGACTAGGCATATTTGGTTAAACAACGAAAGGTACCACCGCGGATCATGAATATCGCACAAGAGAAAACGCTGATACATGCCTAATGCAAAATAAGCTGATAAGGCATTCATCATTTGAAGGTCAAGTTTCACTTCGTGCAAGCTGTAGTGCAGCATTTTTATTCCCTCAGTAACTGCGCCACTCATGCCTTTAAAATAAATTGTAATAAGCACTGACACATTATTTAGAATGCTAATGGCTCAGGCAATGTTTGTTATTTGGCGGAAACTATGGTTGTTTTTATTATTTAAATGAAAAGTCTACCCAACACTGCGATCACAGGGCAAGATTGCAAGCGACTGCATTAGTATAAGAATTATCCGCATGCAAAAAGTACTGATGTCGGATTTGACAGCGACATTTTGACAGCGAGTGTCCGCGCTCATGCAGTGTGATGTGTCCATGTTTGCTTGTGTTCGCTGACACAACGCTTGTTAATTCACTTAGTAGGCAAATGTTTCCAAGTTTATACGGTCGATAAAACTACTATACTTACTTCGTATAGCTGTCTACTAATTTGCTATGGTAATCGATGATTCGTCTTTCGGGTAAAGCACTGTAAATTTACCCCTGCGACAATTCTGGCATTTACCCGCCGTGGTGGCTAAGTGGCTATGGTGTTGCGCTGCTAAGCACAACGTCGCGGGATCAAATCGCAGCCGCGCAGGCCGCATTTCGATGGGGGCAAAATGCAAGAACGCTTGTGCCCCGTGCACTGAGGGCACGTTGAAGGTCCCCTGGTGGTCAAAATTTATCCAGAGTCCACCACTACGGCGTGTCCCACAATCAAACCTGGTTTTGGCACGTAAAAACCCAGAATTCAACAACATTCAACAACGTCTGGCGTTTGCATGATACTGTGAGTGAATATCCGTAACCTTATACATTTGACTTATGAATAATGTAAGATTGCAATATTCGGTATTACTGCTGAATTTCGTCTTGCAACTGGTATTTGCTGGGCGCGTTGAACATAGTTGCGATAGTACAAATAGGAATAGAAAAAAATCGATAATCAAGAAGAAAACAGTGCTAGTGCGATAAACTATTCGTCCCAAACATTAAATTGTCATCTGCATGTAGGTGTTTCTGCAAAGAACAACAGAACGCCCATCAGAGCACCTCGGAAACCGATACTAGGATTGAAACTGAAAGGAGGCTTCCTATCGCGGCTTTCGTGAATACGCCATCACGGCTTTTGAGCATGTGCACACCATTCACACCGAACACCACTGGCCAATATAGTGCTAGTAGATGCGTTCCGCGTACCTTGTGGGAGTGTCTTATCTTCGACTAATTATTTTGTGGTACAATTGCTGCCGCCATAAACTCTGCACATGCGCCATTAATTTACGCTATTCGCTAGTTCACGTTCCGCTGTCGCCTTCTGGAACTTGGCTCACCTTATCAGTAAATTCCAGTAAGCCGGGGCACTGCAAGCCTCTGCTTTTCTACAATGTCTCTGTCTCCCTGCATCCGCCAAAAACCTTGTAAGAAAGCACTTTTTGCGTTATTAGTATATAATTTTGTTTGTAGTGAATGGTTATTTATTCACTTCTTTATTTATTTCATTAGTTCCCTTTTTTTACATTTTCTATTGTGCAATGTTTTGCTTTTAGCTACGACGTGGGGCAAGAGGGCTCTTTAGTTTCCACACTTAACATATGCGGCCAGAGTTAAGAAACAACAACAACCACAAATTTAACTCAGGCCCTTGAAGTATACTAAGGAAATAAATGAAGTGATTTGTAGTAAATAGTACTTGCACATTGTACCGCGTAGTGAAAAACGAACCTCAGGGCTGACTTTAGCGTAAGGTTTCTGAATAAGAGAACAAGCGTGATGATTTTCCCTCGGATACGCGCCATACAAAGTAAACAAAAACCTTTCGCAATTCGCTTTGGCGTGCCCCCCTTTATTTGTTTTTCCTCTCGCCGTTTTGCTCTTCTCACGTGTATTCACTCTCGATGAAAGTGTTTGAAGCCTGGCGTCAATGACAGCAATATGGTTTCATCCTTTGCAAAAGAAAAGTTCGAGTGTACTGCTTAGGGATGAAGAGCCAATCTTAAAGCCATGGCGGACTCTGGGCACTGGCATGCCAAAAATGATGAATGATTGTCGCCTTCTTCGAGGAAAAGCCATCTGTCTGCTGAAGCATTAGGGGAACAAAGAGAAGGGAGGCTAATCTGGTGCTGGGAGCTAACCTAGCTATGCGTCACGCCAATAATGCACGTAGCTTAACGAGAGATTAAAGAACGAAATGGATTATCACTGTAGTTGGAGTCATTTCCGTCTTTCTTAAGATGTACTAGAAAAAAATCGAAGCTAATAATGAGATTATTAAGAAAGTTGCGCAATCCTGGATAGACTGCTGAGTAGGTGATTGTATACAGTTAGCCACCATACAATTTATATTAAGACATGCCAGAAAAGAAAAGAACAATAATTTTCTACAATATCCAGGAGATTAGATGCCACGGAGTTGCCCGATAAAGTTTATAGCATATAAACAATCTTCTGATTTTCTGTTTGGTATAAGGTTCTGTCTTTATGATATACATATATAGTGTTAGTATTGGAGATATTTGCTCGTAAAGTTAGCGTAATAAAGATGGCGAAACGGCGCTTCGCTAGATGCTCTGTTACAATCTCGACCGGGTGAGGTGGGTCTTAACCACAAGAATCAGGAAACGACGACTAAGCCGGGCATCGTGATGACGAAAAAGAAAGTAGAAGAAATTGTATTCACTTCATTGGCACATGGATGTGACTCTCATCTGAGTCTCGAGCGGTTCTTATTAACACGGGGGCCAGCACGGCCTTAAGTAACACTTGGCGGTCCTGTGGTCATCGCCACCTTCTTCCGTAGCCTGCGGAAGTATGAGTGCCTTCGTCGTCCATCCTTTGTGTCAGCTCGTGGGGAAAAGGGTGACGACATCTTGACCTTCGCTTTGTCTTTCTTTCTCTATCGTTTTGCGTCAGCTCGCGAAGAACGGGGTGGCGTTGTCTTGACCTTGTGGCCCGTATTTCCCTTCGCCCATCCTTTTATGTCAGCTCTGGGAAAAGGGGGACGCCGTTTCGGAGAAGAGGGCGATTATGTTATCATGGGGACGCCAGTGTGATTGCTTCTTACTCCTGACGGGTCGATCATAAAAGCTCGAGCTCATCTACCCAAGGCGCCAGTTCTAACACAAATTTAATTGGCGCCGAGTTGAAACCATTTTGTTACCAGCACCACGTATTACCAGCACATTTCAGTGTACGCCGGCAAAATGCAATGAAAACGTGTCCTGTGGCATAATGGCTTTTTGCTGACGGCCAAAGCGACGCACGCATCTTAAACAAAGGAGTTCCGCAAGGTAGTGTATTAAGTCCACTTCTCTTCAATGCAGCAATAGCAGGTTTACCCGCACACCACAACGGCGCCACGTTGCGATGTCTACGAGCGTCGGTTTCCTCACATGACCCCTTCAATGGCACACTGTCGTATAAAGGCTGTAAACAGGGATAAGGTGCCTCAGAAAGGCTGGCCTTTCTTTTTTTTAGCGTTTCGATAGGAGGACGCACCTTATCCATGTTTGTAGCCTTTATACCACAGTGTGTTATTCCATTTGTCAGCCCCTTTCTTGATTTTGGATTTCCGTTAAATGGCAATGTGGCTGGCTAGCTTGCGTTGAGCTATCTTTTTTTTTTTCTTTTCTTTTAGTTAGAATCGGTTTTCGCGGGATAGAATCCCGGCCACGGCGGCCGCATTTCGATGGGGGCGAAATGCGAAAACACCTGTGTGCTTAGATTTAGGTGCACGTTAAAGAACCCCAGGTGGTCAAAATTTCCGGAGTCCTCCACTACGGCGTGCCTCATAATCAGAAGGTGGTTTTGGCACGTAAAACCCCAAATATTATTAAGAATCGGTTTCGTTTTTTATTTTCATTAGCATTAGTTACGATTGCAACGCGCATGCAAATTTTAACGCACCTTTTATTCAATATAGGTGCGTGTTAGAATCGTACAAATACGTAATTTAACAAAGTCCACTAAACAACTTCAAAATTAATTTACTCTACGGAACATATTGCAGTTTACCAATTGCAGCCGGTAAGATTGCAAGGCGTATCCATTTGGCATCTATTTCCAGAATGACACCAGTTTCGAGATATGCATCACCAAACTCACCGTAAAAATGCACTGTTTTTCTACTTACTTTTTTTCACAAAGCGTTCTTTTATGCATTGGAGCCCAGAAGTAATTGGAACACCCATGTTTTTCGTCCCACACTGAATGAAATAACCACTAGAAACTGCATGCTGCCGTCCTGGAGATTCACTTCAAGTGGATACGTCTTGAAAACTTGGCGGCAACAATTCGTAGATTGCAATTTGTGCCGTAAATGCATTAATTAGGAAGCTAATCAGTAAATTGTTGGCAATTAACTGTATACGCATTTCGATTTATCGTGCTAGTAATCTTCGTCTCTTCGAATAATCCAGCTGAAAGACAAGAATTACGGTACCTGCCACAGGCGATTAAAAAAAATTAAACACATTCCCCCTGGATCCCCAAATTCCCGCTCCCACACGCCAAACTCGAACGCGCGCAGGCGGCTGCGTTTCGAATGCTACAAACGGACTCGTATCCGTCACGAGGCCTTCTAAGTCACTATAACTCAGAAATCCCGGCAAATTGCCCAGACTGCCCAGAACTTTATTGCTCACTCTCGCACATGCTATGGCAATGTACCGCGTTACCAAAGGGCCCTCTCTCCAGTGAGCCTGAATGGGAAGAAGCCCTCAAAAGCCCGGACCTCAAACTCCAACTCAAGGCCGTCCAGAGGGCCCAAGAACTGGCGGAGCGTCACCACGTTCCCGTCCCGACTTGGGTGTCGCCTACGGTTTCTGCCGGAGGAGTTCCCCGCGTGGGATCTCCAACGGATTGAAACTCCTCAGGACTTCAGTAAAGTTCTTGACTGACTGACTTCCCCCTGGATATTGCGAATGCGAAAGAAAGCGTGCGTTTCAGAGCGTGATTTTTTTTTTGTTAGGCTCCACTGATAGAAATATGCTCTTTAGCTACAAAGCCAGGAGCTAGAGCCAGTTTTCCTCTGTCAGCTAGCTGTCACGAAAATGCGAAAACTGCTGTTTTTTGGTGAATGATATCGTTTTTTTCTATGTGAAACGCAAATGCTTCCGCTATGGTTGACCACACACGGTGAGCATCGCCCTTTTCCACTATCGCAAAGTCGCGCGTCATTTGACTTTTGCTGCTGTTCAAGCTCGGCGCATCTGTGCGTTCTTCCACCCAAGCGCAAATATACGCCGCTTGCGTCAAGTGTCCGCACTATACTCTGGTATGGTTATCGTCATTGGTGGTCTGGTTCCGCATTCTGCGTTGCTTTTATTCGCAGCTCTGACTGCACTGCTTTGGTGGTCTGGTTCCGCATTCTGCGTTGCTTTTATTCGCAGCTCTGACTGCACTGCACTGCAAATGTGACTGCACGCCACATTTGGAATTTGCGCCCTACATTCGGTCGCCTGCTTTTACCACAACCTGAACCTCATGCCTGAAAAGCTCTCTCCAAAGACGCACCGAATGTATTACTCACATCCATCTCCACGACCGCGATATATTTAGAGGACAAGCCGTAACGCAATCATCTCCTACGTCTAAGCTAGCGTTATTACCCCTTCTTTGTATAACGCCAAACATGGAAGCGCATTTCGAAGCTTCCGACTGTAGTGTGCCAGCGACGCCGTCCAGTGCAAGCGGTCCCACACTTCTTGTCCTTATTCTTTGCGTTGAGAAGGACACGCTTCAAATCTCTTTGGTTTTTACTCGCAGAAATTTGCTGCGGCACAATTTCACGGTTCGCAGGAAAGGAAGACGCCTCTTCGGCGCCGCTCCGCCATAAACAGAGAGGTGTACGTCAGAAGACGCACACGCTCGCATACACACACGTACGCATGGTACAAGTAGGGAGCGAAATTTTTAGAGACCAAGACATCAGCAGAATTCCATATTTTTTTTTTTTTGCACAGCCGTATAACATGGAATTGTCTTATTGCACAATACTGGTAAAACAGGCGCCAGTATAGGCTGTAAATTTCGAAACATTTTTGGCCTCCAGGATCTGTTTCGCACGATCGCCCGCCCGGACACACACGCACGCATGCGCGTGCTTGTGTTTGTGTGTCTGTGTGTGTAACAGTAATCAGTCACGGGACCGCGTGTTGGTGGGAGGAGGTATAGGAAGGGGGGGGGGGGGCGGCCTTCTTAAATCCTTCCATGATAGCATGCTGGGCATTCCGCAAGGTAAACCTCTCCAGGATTAATTAGAGAGGTATCTCGCTCGCTCTCTGTTTTTACTGAACAATTTTCCTTCTTTAAAAAAAAAATGCGGGTCTTTAATCTGCTGTTAGTTGCTCAGCGAAATGTAAGCGCGTGCTCCATTTATACGCTGCTATAACTAAGCGGTGCCCAAATATGTGGTCTGTTGTAATTCCTGAGGAGAGGACCATTTTTTGAAGGGAATAGGGTGGTAATACTGTGATAAATACGTATTTCCTAAAACCGCTTTTTTATGTTCACCAATATAAAGGCGCAAAATTATATGAAATTGCAAAGGGAAGACCCAATGGATCTCCGCAGGATTCAAATGGGGGTCTACCCAAATTTATTAAGATTGAGCAAAATTTTCCCAACGATGTACGGGCGTGCCTGTCCGGTCTGTAGCGACTCACCACCGTCTTTGTACCACATATCATGGGGACGCCAAATTAGACCACCAAATTTAAATGCCTACTTAGTTAGGTATAATCTAACCAACACACTGGAGCAATGGGAGGCACAACTCGCCAGCTCAGATCCGAAGGTGCAGAAGGCTCTTCTTGGTCACGTTCGGCTGGCGGCAGAAGCTAGTGGAGCCCTGGACTTGGGGCACCACCCACCAAGCTCCTAATCCCCTATCCCCATTTCCCGAATTCAATAAAGTTATTGCGGATTTCTCATAACAACTGCGTTTTATATCTGTAGACAACGTCGAGTTGGACCAGGGTAACTGCAGCGATGCAGAATGCTCTCATTCGTACAATATAATGTTATGGAGGAAACGGCGACACACTTGTTCGCAATTTCATATACCATAATAAAGAAAGGGATCGAATTGCTCTTTCTTAGACCAGTTGTCCATTCCGTATGTTGCTGACCGACCTTAATGTGCAAACTGCTCGTTTTCGTTATACGTGTGATCGGCAGATTCTCCACCTCTCCATCTCTCTCTCTCTCTCTCTCTCTCTCTCTCTCTCTCTCTCTATATATATATATATATATATATATATATATATATATATATATATATATATATATATATATATGTACTGTTTGTTGGCATTGCAGACACTGACCATTCAGAAACGTGGGACAGTACCGAGGCTATAGTTCGAGAATTTTGTACAAATAAACTGGGCGTTTCAGTGCAGTCTATTGCCAGGGCCCACCGCCTGGGTCGGTTCTCAGCCGAGAAAAATCGGCCAATAATAGCTAAATTCTTCAATGAAAAAGAAATCGAGACTCTGCTCAGCAATGGCAGCAAGCTGAAGGAAACAGATTTCAGGATAACACGGGACTACTCTGTTGCCGTGCGCGATAAGCGCCGAAAGCTTTGGCAGTTCTCGAAATCAATAAAAAAGGAGGGTGATCGTCCCCGCCTTGCTTTCAGCAAGCTCATTCTAAATGATGACGCTTACGTCTGGGACACGGATGCCAACTGCGCAGTCCGTTTACAAACATCTGGAACTGTTGCGCCAGAGGTAGAGGGCGGCGCCCACGGAAGTGCTGACAAATGACCCATCATTCTCCTGCCTCAGCTCAAGTAATCAACCCTTCTTTGCCGTCAGTTCATAAGCCTTGCCATAATACCGCATTAACTTTCCTCTATACAAATACCAGAAGTATCCTCTCTAAAGCTGTTCCCATTTCCTCGCTTATCGATTCATGCTCTGCGTCCTTAATCGCGTTCACGGAAACGTGGCTTACGGACAATGTTCCTGACGACAGAATTTTTGTTACCGAGGCGACGTTTAACATATTTCGCTGCGACAGGTAAAATCGGAGAGGCGGCGGTGTTCTGTTGGCAATAAAAAAAGAATTATCATGTGTACCCATCATAATTTCTACGTTTCTTGAATGTGTATGGGTGTTGTTAAACGGTAGCAGTACTGACATACTTATTGGTGTTTTTTATCGCCTCCCTGATATGGGCAGTGCTTTTGTTGAAGAGTTCTATCGCATTTTGAGTGAAGTGTGTAACCGATTTCCACATTGTGTGTTATTAATATTTGGGGATTTTAATTATCCACGCATCAATTGGGCAACTCTATCTGTCACGGAGAGTGAAAGAGAATCGAATGCATTTCTTCAGTCATGTCTAGATTTTTCATTATCCCAACTTATCATGCAACCCACACGGCGCACTGCCACATGCTCCAGTATTCTTGACCTAATCCTTACTAATATCCCTGACATTTGCGCCAACATTAGTCACCTAGATGGGCTCTCCAATCATGACGTCATTACTGGGAACATTGTTTGTCGGCATAACAGTAAGAAGATCATTGAAAAAAAATTAAATGCTATAGCAGAGCTAACTTTGATGGAATGAATGCACAATTATCTCTCTTTGCAGACCAGTTTCTTAATGACTTCTTGTCCCGTACAGTTGAAGAAAACTGGGTCGCGTTCAAAAATATGTTTACTGACGTCGTTAACAAATATATACCGTCCATAACAATTAGGAGTAGGAGCTCTACGCCATGGTTCAACAAGCAACTTCGGCGTCTAAACAAAAAAAAAAGCGATTGTACAGGCAAGCCAGAAATCCAGTCTTGCACCATCGTGGCTTAAATACAAACAGTGCGACAAAGAATACCAAGAGTTACTTAAATCCAGTCGTCGTCACTTTTTCGACCACGACCTGTCATCTATGCTGACTAACAATCCTCGTAAATTTTGGCAAGTAATAAATCCAAGCAATCACCCCGATGTTGTGCTTACCGATCCCACAGGCGCCACTGTTCCCGAGTCAAAGTATGCACACATATTAAATGCATTCTCGTCTGTGTTCACCCGCGAGGACGTCACTTCATGCCCAAACATAGGTACACTTTCCGATACCATCATGCCGCAGATAAATATTACCGAGTCCGGTATCATATCACTACTTAATAATCGTAAGGTATCATCTGCATCTGACCACGTTGGGTTTAACAACAAGTTGCTTAAAAGTACATCGCAAAGCATTTCGGGAATCTTGTGCGCTCTTTTTTCACAGTCATTGTCATCCGGCCAGATTCCTAATCACTGGGGTACAGCCAAGGTCATACCAATTTTTAAATCTGGCGATCGCTCATCACCGCCTAACTACCGGCCTGTTTCGTTAACTAGCACCGTTTGCAAACTACTCGAACATATCATACATTCTCAAATCATAAAATACTTAGAAGAACATAACATAATCTTCATATACCAGCAGGCTTTCGCAAGGGATATTCATGCGATGGGCAACTTGCAGGGTTTATAATGACTTGCTTTCATGTATTGACGCTGGCAACCAAGTTGACGCGATATTCTTAGATTTTTCCAAAGCTTTTGACCGCGTTCCTCACCACAGGCTACTACTAAAACTCAAACATTTTAACATTGACGCACAAGTCATTGCATGGATAAAAGATTTCTTGTCATTTCGAACTCAATTCACAAATATTAATCATTGTAACTCCCCTTTTATTCCTGTCACGTCCGGCGTTCCACAAGGGAGCGTGCTTGGCACATTGCTTTTTCTAATTTATATTAATGACTTGCCTAAGTGCATGTCGCCCAGAGTAAGACTGTTCGCCGATGATTGCGTAATTTACCGTACCATTTCTACTGACACTGACCCTCAAGCATTGCAGTCAGACCTCAACGCAATAAACAGATGGTGTTCAGACTGGCAAATGACTCCAAATCATACTAAAACTAAGTGCATGTCATTTACGCACTTCTCTTCCCGTATTCCAACTTCATACTTTATAGGTAACAATGTTGTCGAACTTACTACCACGTACAAATACTTAGGAATCAACTTGCAATCGGGTCTAACATGGCATCATCACATCAACGTTACTCTTGCATCTGCTAACCGTACTTTCGGAATCATGAAACACACACTAAAGCAAGCGCCTTCACACCTAAAGAAACTCGCGTACACCACGTTAATCAGGCCTAAAATTGAATATGCATGTGCCATCTGGAACCCGAGCCAAGACTACATTATACGTAACATTGAATCCCTGCAAAGCCGTGCTGCTCGCTTCATTTTTCAGATTTTTCTCCATACTCCAGTGTTACATCTTTAGAAATTCGTGCCGAACTGCCTCCGCTATCACTACGACGGAAACACGCCCGCCTATCTCTCTTTCACAAACTTTATCATCATGATCGTTTGCGCGACGACTTCTTTCAGTCACCCCCTGTCATTTTTCCTCGCCGTGATCACCCCTGCAAAGTCAAACGCCCAACTTGCCACTCGGCCCATTACGCACAATCATTCATCCCCAAAACCATAGCTAACTGGAATAACCTACCATCTGATATTGCCACTGAAGTTAACACCGATCAATTTCATCAAATGCTGTGGACTCATTTCAGAATTTGACGTCTCCGTGCGTCTTTGGTGTTAGCTATTTTTTTCAGGGCTAATTTAATACCTTTGAATCTTGTTTGACCTCGTATTGCAGTTTTTCTCTTTTGGTGTTATCCTTGAACCCCCGGTGTTTAAATTTTCACACTTCATTCTTATCTTTATTCGAACTTTAATCCCCTTGCAATATTGGTGTATGAGTATTTTGTGGTGTTCTTACTATGTTTGCTGAATTGTTTATTGTTACTATTTTTTTTCATATTCTTATTAGTGTGTTTCGTGTGCCCCCCCTATGTAATACCCTCTCCAAGAGGGCCCTTAGGGTGTTTGAATAAATAAATAAATAAATGCTTTTATATATATATATATATATATATATATATATATATATATCAAAAACAAACATTTAAATTTAATTTCAATGTTTCGACCTGGGCCCGGCCTTCATCAGAAATGCGATTGCAAGCGTCCACAGCTCCAGAGCTCCAATTCATACATTTTCTCTACAGGAGCAAAACAAACATAAAAAAAGAAAATGAAAAGAAGAAAAAAAAGAACGTATGCCGTCATGAATACCAGCACGCGTATATTCAGTCAAGTAAAAAAATGTAATAATGAAAACATACGTAGCCTATTAATAAAAACGCGTAAATTCAGCGGCGTCCACAAGGCGTGACAAATATGAGATGGAAAGACGCAGTCAGGGGAATGCAGGGGAGAGGGGTCACATGTTAGCATAGAGCACGCGTGAGACTACGATGACGGTCATCACACTGCCACCTGGTTATATGACGCCTATACTTTAACCTCCACTAACCTCCGTGTCCTGCGAACTGCATTCCACTACATTCATTGCACAACTGGTATATATCGGTATTGCGGCCAACCTGTATTTTATAAGTCTGTGCATGCATGAAAAAAATATAATAAAGTATAATTGAAAAAGTATGACAAAGTGAAATAAAAGTGATCAAAATAACAGGAGGGCGAGAAAAAGCTCTAATAAACGATGCGGAAATGTACATATAGCTTCATAAAGAAGCTATATCTCATATACAATATATAACCGTTAGTAAATGCACAAAACATGCAGGGAAAATGGATAAAGTTCATTGGTGCACCAACATATCAGCAACGGTCAGTAACATTATATATATATATATATATATATATATATATATATATATACATATATATATATATATATATATATATATATATATATATATATATATATATATAGCCGAAAAGCACGACGAAGAAAGTAACTCCAGAGGAACGGAATACAGTGAGGCTGCACTGTCAGTCGCGGTTGCACCATCAACAGACCGCACTGTGAAATAACTTTGTAGAGAAAATACCAATTTCACTGCTCCTTTATTTTTCACGCTGCCAGCCGCTGACGATTTTCAAAGAAAGAAGGGTTCATACCATTTGAACTCAGGTGAACTCACTTCGAGTATGATAGCTGGACTATGAACACACGAGCGACAAAACAAAATGTGCGTCCTATATTATATCATGCTGGTAGATTACGAGATAATAGCGGTAACGATATTTATGGGCTTTAATTATCATGAGGGGTCTCGCTGCGTGCAAGAGCAGCGCTTATTCATCACTGCTGCGCACAGTTTGATTCCATTGTTTACTTTCCATCCTGTGTTTTTTCAACGTGTACGGACCTTCGTGTCACTTCAACAGCTAAGTCTAAAATGTCTGAAATGCCACAGATGATAAGGAATGCTGCAAATAAATAGGTAGTGCGAATGAACCCCTATATTATGCTTGACAAACAGGTCCCGTAAATAGGACCACAACATCACATAGATATATTAAGAATTACAGGTGGAGGGAAGTACATGCTATGTCATTTGGAGAGACAGTCAGGCACAGCAACAATAACGCTGCAGTATTTTTGAAGTGGCCACGGGAGGCATGTTGAGCGTTTATTCTGTTTGAGAAATAAAACCCCCGAAAGCCATATTCCGTTGTGGAAACGAGCACAGGGCTATTATGCCTTTGAGCCCACTTCTATAACATGCTCCCACGGCAGGCTGCGACAAGCTCTTTCTATGAGACATTTCAGTATTTACGTTGCTTTCCCGTTCGCGGTGCCCTACCAGGCCGCAATAGTATTATGATTTATCCCAGGAGAACTATCAAGCAGAGCGAAGCCACGTTATTTTTGCTTCCACTAGAGACGTGAGTGTCCTTTTTCTTTTTTGATCTCTTTCTACTGGCATTATTAAATGTAATAAGTTATACAGGGTACACCCGCTTCATGCAAAAAATATTGCTTTAAATACGTTCCCCTTCCCCCTCTCCCCCCAACAAAAACAGCGCTTTGCGTTAGACACTTTAGAGCTATACGGAAGCCCAAATAGCACGTTGGTCGTAGTGCTGATTGCATTCATTCTTGCGGTTAATGTTGTATGTACCACAGGGATTAGTGTTTCTTTCTTCGGATTTTCCTTGCTTTATTTACCTCGATTTACCTTTTTACCTTTTTCACCCAAGTGCGAGACTCTGAAGGAAGTTAGAAAGGTATGGGAAAGGGATTCTTATAAAACACATTGTTGGGCTAGTTGGTGCATTGAATATAAAAAAAAACAGCAAAAAAAAACACGCACACAGGAAACATACAAGAGCAGCCTCTTTCCTGTGGTCTTGTATGTTCCAGCCTCTTTCCTGTCTTCTTGTGCGTTTCCTGTGTGCATCTTTCTTTTCATTGCTGGCTTTTCTTAATGCAATACAGGAAAGGGCTCCATCGCAATCAATGCGCTTTTTCCTCTGGCGCAGAAGGTTACGTTCATGTTCGGTCACTTGCGGCCCGTTCCATTACTAATAACTTTAACATAATCGATGAACATTCAGAAGTTGTGATGCGCACTTCGCATGGTTAATGAAGGCCTGCTGTATCTGACGCATATCGAAGTGATATCAGATGAGCTAAAAGTGCTGAAGCATACAACTACAAAACACGTCTCGCATCAAGAGTCGTGGCCTTATAATACCACCCAGCTGGGAATCCAGCAACACAGCAATCGAGCAAACATATTTTGTATTCCCAATAGGACTCCATTTACTAACCAGGAGAATACACTATGCTCCCTTTCATGAAACAGTCAAATTCAAGTCGACGTTTGGGCCTTTATCAATGTCGGAGGCGCTCTCCACTGAGCTTTCGAAGTGACAAGCTCACTTTTTTTGTGCGTCCCATCTGGGGGAAAATCGTTAGTTGCCTTTTCCTGTCGTCTCGTCCAATCTTCGTGTTTCAGGGAGAAAGACGAAGATTAGATCTTTACATTTTTCCCTATCTTCTCTTCCTTTTACTTCCGTTTTTTTTATCCAGGCAGCAAGGGTTAAGCTTGTGAGCAACAACCAAGCCTGGTTGTACACATTTGATTGTGGCAGAAACTTGTAGTTGGCGTTCGCGGGATGTTCTCACAAGACCTACGGAATCCCCTTGTTAGGCTCCACTGTCCACGCTGGACGCGAGACGTCTGATTTTCTGCGACATGATGCCCATAACGCTATCCCACTAATAATGCCACTAATTGTTGTGGCCTCCGGTGATTCGGCCTCGGAGGTGTGCTTCCGCTAAACTTGTCGCTCACATTGCCGCCGTAGATGCTTCCACATCTTTTAGCACCTCCTAAGCACACAATAACAGACACCTGTAACTTATCACTACACAAATCAGAAGCCACAGAATACAGCTTTTCCCTCTGCCTACTTTATTTGCTGTGCGTCATCGGCCAGAAGTACTAGCCGACGCACGCTGTTCAGTAACTATCTACGTTCTACTGAGCGCAACGCCATGTTTGCTTCATGATGCGGAGAAGTGGCGAACTACGCCGCAGTCAGGTCGGTCGGCCCACGTGCTCCTCTAGCCACTATATTGTTATGGTTCCTATACCATATACCGTCGTATATACGTAAATAAATACCATATACCCGCCTCGTTCATACAGGCCTCAAATGTTGCGTAGCGTCACCATCCCCATACCGGTTTTCGTCAGGGAAGAGGGTTTCTGATTCATTTTATCCTCGAAAACGCGTCGCCGACGACGTAAAGTGGACCTCTACGTTTTGATAACGGAGCCCCATCACTACATAATGAACCAATAAGAAATTAAGAAGCCGTGGCTATATAAGGCCATTGTACAAAGTTGAAGCTGGCGATAGCAGCGGCTGCTGCTTTCTTTACACCTGCTTTCCACATGTGGCACATCGAATACTGATCTGCGCGTATCGGTGGTTTATTTAACAGACTAAACAATACTTAGCAATTATTAATCAGATTGAATGCATAATCTAGGTCATCCTTAAATTTAGGCGAGCATGGGACCGATTAGTCAACACTCTACTAAACCATGCTGCTGTCGACGTCACCACCGCCGTCGCCTATGCGCACACTGCTCCATCACGCCTGCTGTACGTTTTAACACGAACGTGTTAAGCGCCCCATGTCGCAGAAATTCCGGCGTTGGCATCCCGCGTCCGGTGTCAGTGTTCTGCGTCGACCATCAATACAGCAAAAATGATTCCGAACCATGCAAACGCAACCACGCATGCCCGAACGCGCAGACCCTCCGTTATGTGCAAAGAAGTTGCTGAACTAACTGTATCTTTCAAAGTAAAATATGCCAGAATAATTAGGAGGACGCTTAAGCTTCGCCTTTAAGAGGGGAACACGATATAATTCAAAGATACCTGAGTGCTTCTCATGCTTCCCAGCAACTACAGCTGATCTAACCGTAACGTTTACCGGCAAAGGCTGGCGGTGAACGCTATACACGAAGGTGAACTTCGTGGTTCCTTTCTTTGGTGGTGGGCAAGGAACCGAGGGGGCCGCGCCGCTCCTACTAAGACAGATCTCAAACGGCAACTGGAAAATGCGATCGTGTTAAAAGGGGTTTGCGTTGGAGTTTCAGTGTAACAAAATGAAGTTTTATCCTATATTCAAATTACAATCAGACGTTATCACCTCTGTAGGTTGTGTATACGTCGTGCTTTAAGATACCCGCCGTGGTTGCTCAGTGGCTATGGTGTTGGGCTGCTGAGCACGAGGTCGCGGGATCGAATCCCGGCCACGGCGGCCGCAGTTCGATGGGGGCGAAATGCGAAAACACCCGTGTGCTTAGATTTAGGTGCACGTTAAAGAACCCCAGGTGGTCAAAATTTCCGGAGTCCTCCACTACGGCGTGCCTCATAATCAGAAAGTGGTTTTGGCACGTAAAACCCCAAATATTATTATTATTATGCTTTAAGATTTTCCTGACGCATTTCGCTTTGAGAAATTGAATTAGTTCAGTAACTTGTTACGCTACACGGAGGGCCTGCGTGGTTTGGTATGCGTGCTTCGGAATGATTACTCCCGACACGATGGACACGGGGACCCTAACGCTATCGCGTTGAAATAATAAAGTACGACTTACAAACAGCCTACAGACATGATAGCGTCGGACTGTAATTTGAATATACGAGAAAATATAATTCTGTTACGCGGCTACTAAAAAAAAAACGTTTTCCAGCGTGTCTACCAAACGTAAACCGGCCACGGCGTCCGAGATTTGCGCCCCAGCGCGCTCAAATCTTGGACGCAGAGACTGGTTTATGTATGGTAGAAACTCTGTAGAAGTTTTCTTTCTTTTTTTAGTTCGGCCGGCGTGCGCGAATCTCGGGTGATACGGAGCAGCGCGCCCGATTCCTTGCAACACCTTCAGATGGCGCTCGGCTCCGCCGCATCGCGGCCGACGCAACAGATCGCGTTTATACTAGAAAGCTCGCCTCCATGCATAACGTTCGCCGCCAACGTTTCCCTGTAAACATTGTGGTTACATAAGCTGCAGTTGCCGGGAAGCGTGAGAATCCGTCGGGAATCTTTGAATGCTATCGCGTTCCACTCTTAAAAGCGAAGCTTAAGCGTCCTCCAAATTGTCTTTAACGTGACGGGGAGGCGACGAATGTTTGGTTTCGGTCAAGGTGCTATAGTAAAAAATTGTAAGTTATTAGGAAGCCCCCAGAGACTCGAAGTGTGTTTAGCTGCAAAAGCGAGGATGTCAAGTGGACGCACAGGCACGCTCCGCTCAATCGTCTCTGCCAGAGCCAGGCCGGTGTTCTGGCTTCCACTGCTGGCATGAGCCAACGGTGTTGCATGAGCGTTGTGAGTGCGCACGCATTAGTGTTCCTGTCGAGCAGCTGTGCGCATATACAACTTCGGGGTGAATGTCAAGCTAAAATAATAGGTAGTGAGGAGCAGTGGGAGGCTGCCCTGGGCAGCTGCAGGCTCCACATCCAGGATACCATCTTGGTGTGGGTTGAGAGGGCTGTGGAGGACTACTGTGCGTAGCACCCTTCTCCCTTTTATCCCGCTGCCCCTTTCTTTCATAAGGAAAAATAAAGTTTTCACCACCATCACCACTTCCATCAAATTTATGCAGTTCTTTAGGTGGACGCTGACCAACACCGACGATTCTCCTTTGCTCCGGTCTCGGCCACAATTTTTATTTCTTGATGCGAGCGCCATCGAGAGCGACAGCTGCAAAGCACCTGTGACGCGCCTTTAGCGCAACGGTCAACGTTGCTATTGCTGATCGCCTTCGGTTGGGACTGACAATTTTTTGGCTGCGTTCGGTTTAGTACAAATATCCCCGTACAAAGGGAAGTTTATTGATGTACTAATAACGATAATAGCATAGTTGACCGTAACTTGGGAAACAGTGTACACTAATACTTATGAGCAAAACAATCAATCGTTCTGTCCGTCCGCACGCAGTCACTTAGCATCAGAAGTTTGGATCACTCAAGAGCAAAAAACGCAAGAAAATAAACAAATGAGATACACACGCACATACAAAACACACAAAAAAAAGATGGCTGTGGCTTAGGTAAGGTTAAGCCCAGGATGCGAAGCATACTAGCCTTTATTTTAGTTGTTGAACCACTGTTTAGCCTGGTGAACTGCTGTTGCTTGGCTATATTTGGTTCGGCTAGACGAAGAAACAACTCATGCATTACTGCTTCGCCTTCAAGAGTGGAACGGGGGAACGCTGCGTTCGCCGAAGAGTGCGGACGTGCCTCACATGCGCTCCGTGATTTTGGGGTCCTTTGACCCGGTTAATCCCATCGGACTACCGAAATTCTGGTCGGAATCGACGTCGGAAGTGAAGAGGACCACGAGGATACCAATTTCAAGCCGGTGGGTCCTTTTTTCGGATTTTATCGGCATTTGAAGTTCCCACGTGGTCGGCAGGGCGTTACGTACGGGGCTCCGCGGCCTTCCCGGCTTCGGCCCGCGGTGAAGACGCATCGGAGCGATGTCCCGAACGAGCAATCCGAGCTACGACCAACCCGTGACCTTAAGACCGACAAGATTTTCGGCTGAATCCCAGGAAAACATGGAAGAAGACTTCCACGACACCATCGAAGTGGCCCACATGCAGCAAGACCGAGACGGCCTCGCTGCAGCAGGGATCCAAGCCCCGGGAAGCAGCACCTCAACGATCCAACGCTCACAAGTAAGCGGAATCGACAGAGAAAAAGAAGACGACTGGATAGTCGCCATGTCGAAGAAACAACGGAAACGCCAAGACGGCGGCGGCAAGCAGCAAATCTTGGCGGGAAACGGCCTAGATTGCGCGCCTTTTTCAGGGGCGACGAAGAACGCAGCTGGCGCGCCAGCCGCGGCGGAGAAGAAGGAGAGGGAGGGAGCGCCGAGGCGACGCCTGCCTCCGCTCCCCAGAGACGACTTTAAAATCGTCCTCCGGCCGAGAGGACTCGCAGTCAGAGACTTGCACCAACACCACGTGGCGCGGGCGGTAGTCGCGGCTACCGAGCGGGGATGTAAGGAAGAAGACCTGATCATCCGGCTGCGCATTGGATCGAACATCATAATTGTGAGCACCAGCAACGAAGAAGCGGCCAAGAAGATTATGCGCATCAAGCAGCTGAGCTTCGGAGGCAAGAACTACGCCGTAAACGCACACGTGGCGGCGCCGGACGGCACGCTACGCGGGGTGATCCACGGAGTGGATCCGGAGACTTCGCCCGAGGAACTCAAGGCAAGCCTCAGAGTTCGCACGCAAGGCGTGAAGATCCTAACAGCCAGAATGCTCGGGAGATCCAGCACGGCCATGATCACCTTCGACGGCCCCACCCTCCCGAAGCAAGTTCTCTACCACAGCGGAGAATTTTGGTGCTACCCGTACCGGCCCACGAGGCAGGTATGCTACACCTGCGGCCAACAGGGGCACCGAATGGACGTCTGCCCGAATCCGGAGACTAGGGCCTGCAGACAGTGCGGTCTCCAGAACCCGGCGGCAGACCACCCATGCACACCCAAATGCCTGCTGTGTGGCGGCGACCACGTGGCGGGCACGAGAGACTGCAAACAGCGACTCAAGTCGGCGAGCGAGCTGCGGTGGGGCCCCCTGCAGCAGCAACGCCGTAGCCGGGGCCGCAGCCGGGGAAGAACACCAAGATGGTTCCGTGACGAGAGTCAGGAGTCGGGCCGGAGCAGCCGCGGGGGCAGCCGGAACCGGAGCCAGAGCCGGGGATCCGAAAAGGACGAGTCCTTCCCACCCCTGGGCGGCAACGACAAGCAACAGCAGAAGCAGACGCAAGGGCAGAGACAGCAAAAGAAGAAGAGCGGCGGCGTTAAGGTGAGCTGGGGAGACGGCCCTCCCAAATCACTCTTTGCTCCGCACTCGAACACAAACAACACACAAACCGCACGCGAGAAACAGCTAGCGGAGGAAAATACGACACTTAAACGTGAACTTGAGCAGCTTAGGAAGCAGCTAAGCGAGGTTATCAGAGAACTACGTGAATCGAGGACAGGCTATGCCCCGCCTAGGACTCTGACCCCACCGCCTAGGGCGATGGAGACGGGGCAACAACACCACGAGGGAGG
This sequence comes from Dermacentor albipictus, assembly GCF_038994185.2. Taxonomy (NCBI): domain Eukaryota; kingdom Metazoa; phylum Arthropoda; class Arachnida; order Ixodida; family Ixodidae; genus Dermacentor; species Dermacentor albipictus. The sequence continues at coordinate 5,499,892 of NW_027225577.1, forward strand.
GACCTCCAACGATGACCTTAAAACCTTCATGATGAACATGCAGAGGCAGATGCAAGAGCAGATGCAGCAGTTAAAAAGCGAAATGCAGCAGGGACAACAAAAGTTTGCCCTGTTAGAACAGAATGTCAGGACGCACATCAAGAGCCAAAACACACAGAGAATAACCAATGATGCTAGAGACAGATTACTTAACGAACGCAGGTTCGGCACAGAAACCCCCAACGCAAATAATGGTAACCCATCATGGCAGAACGCCTCCAACAATTAGAGATGTGGCAGTGGAACTGCAGGGGGTACAGGCAAAAACAAGGCCTCCTGCAGCAATTCATCTATGCCAGAGGAACCCCACCAGACGTAATTATGCTACAGGAAACAAACTGCACCCCTACGCTTAGGGGCTACACGTGTCAGGAAAATGGCCGTACGGCAACTCTCATTAGCAAAGAAGTAGTAGCCATAGCACATAACGAAATAAAGGACACCCGGATCGAACACGTGATCACGGAGATAATCCCCAAAAAGAAAGCACGATCTAAAAGCACTTATATTATAAACCTATACAGCCCGCCCAGACAGAAAGATGGGGACTTTATTAGGCTCTTTACGGAGGCGAAAAAGTTCGCGGGGAACAACACCCTAGTAATAGCAGGTGATTTCAACGCCAAGAGCCCGAGGTGGGGCTACAATAAAGACGACAAGAAGGGACGTGGCATTTGCGCTGCAGCAGAACAGGCAGAGTGCGAATTGCTAACCGACGAACACCACCCAACTAGACAGGGGAACAGCGTCAGTTCAGACACGTGCCCTGACTTAACCTTCGTAAGGGGCGCCAGACAAGCAGAATGGGAGAACCTGCTCGAGAACCTTGGAAGCGACCACCACATAATAAGGATCAGCACAACCGCAAACAATATCAAGCGGAAAATAGGCAAGGTCCGCCTAACGGACTGGGACGCCTTCAGAGCACACTGCAAGCAGATCAAGGGCGACATTGTATCTGCGGAGGAGTGGAGCCAGCAACTCAGACAGATCCAAGAACTCTATACTAAAGAGGTGGATAGAACCGAACAAACTCCGGAGGTGGACAAGCGGCTCCTCAAGCTATGGGAGGCGAGACGCGGCCTCACCAAGCATTGGAAAAGACAGAAGTTCAATAGGAAGCTAAAGATTAAAATAGCCGAAATAACTAAACAAGCGGAGGAGTATGCAACGCAGCTGGCTAGGCAAGGATGGCAGCAATTCAGCAACGCGCTGAACGGCACCCTCAGCACGGCCAGGACGTGGCAGATCCTCAAGTCCCTCATGGACCCGAGCAAGAACAAATCAGAAAGCGGCAAATCGATTCAGAGGCTGGTGCACCAGTACACGGGCACGGACGAACAGCTACTCGAGGAAGTCCGGGTCAAATGCTACGGCAGAGACCAGGTCGAAAGCTACCAAGAAGAGTACCAGGGCGAAGAGAATCCCACCATGGATCGGCCCATAACGAGAGAGGAAGTCGTCGAGGCGATCAGGTCGGCAACAAAAAACACAGCAGCGGGGGCGGACAGAATCAAGAACTCGCTCATAAGAAACCTCAGCGATGGCGCCATAGATCAGCTCACAGCCTACTTCAACAAGCTCTGGCACGAAGGAAAAGTGCCGGCCGAGTGGAAACACGCGGTAGTGGTAATGATCCCGAAGCCAGGCAAGAAACTCCAGGTCGAGAACCTCAGGCCGATCTCCCTCACGTCGTGCCTGGGCAAGATGTACGAGAAAGTAATCACAAAAAGGATCCAGTCGCACCTAGAGAGGAACCAACTGTACCCAGACAGCATGTACGGGTTCAGAGCCCACCTGTCTACGCAGGACGTACTACTCCAACTCAAGGAGGAAGTACTCGAGAAAATGCCGAGAAGTGGCGAAAACGTTGTCATGGCCCTCGACATAAAGGGAGCCTTCGACAACGTGAGCCACGCCGCCATCATGGAAGGCATCAACAACACCAACTGCGGGAGAAGAACCCACGACTACATCAGGGCCTTCCTGAGCGACAGAACAGCGACCGTGGGACTAGGCGAGCTGAGAAGCGACGTCTTCACCACGCCTTGCAAAGGAACACCCCAAGGCTCCGTGATATCGCCCGTCCTGTTCAATATGGCGATGATCGGGCTAGCAAGACGCCTCAAGGAAATCCCGGGCATCCAACACGCGATGTATGCCGACGACATCACGGTGTGGGTCACCCAAGGATCGTTAGGGGAGAAGCAGGACAGACTACAAGAAGCTGCGACCTGCGTAGAGACCTACGTCAGGGAGAGAGGCCTCAGATGTTTGACGGAGAAGTCGGAAATCATCAGAATCGGAAGAAATCCTACCAAAGCCTCGCTGGAAGTAGTTCTAGAGGGGCAATTGATCCCAGAGCAGAACATGGTACGAATCCTAGGCATGTGGCTGCAGAGCAGCCGAAAATGCAGCCATACCATCAGCCTGCTGAGAAGAGCCGCGGAGCAGGTTGGCAGAATGATCAGTAGAGTCTCTCAGAGAAGGTACGGGATGAAAGAAGAAGATACCCTCAAACTCGTCAACAGCCTAATCGTTAGCAGAGTTATGTACTCCTTGCCCTACCACGCAACAACAAAGGCGGAGCGAGAGCAAGCCGACTGTATTCTCAGGAAGGCATACAAGATTGCTCTACACCTGCCCAGAAACGCATCAAACGAGAAGCTACTCCAACTCGGAATCAGCAATACCTTCGATGAGCTTGCCGAGGCTCAATTGGGGGCACAACTCATCAAACTCAGAGGCTCCTCTACGGGAAGGGCGCTCCTGAGAAGGTTGGGTCGGAACACGTGCGGACTGGTAGACAGATACGCGGACGTACCGGACGACCTTAGAAAGACCTTTAATGTAGGACCCCTGCCTAAAAACATGGATCCTAACCTACACGAGGACAGACGAACAGCAAGGGCCGAGCAGCTAGAAAGGAGGCTAGGCCGGTCAGAGAACACAGTCTATACGGACGCCTCCATGTACGTACATGCAGGGAAGCGCTTAGCCGCTACGGTGGTAGCTAATAGCACAGGAGACATGGCCACATGCGCCTCAGTGGAGGTCGTGGGCATAACGGAGGCCGAGGAAATTGCCGTCGCGCTGGCGGTAGCAGAAGGCTATAGGAAAGGCCGATCCCTAAACATCTTAACAGACTCGAAAGACACGTGTAAAAACTATACGAAGGGCAGAATTAGCGGCATGGCCCTCAGAATAATCAGTGGGGCAGCAGCCTCTGCTGAGCAGACACCCATACAACACATAATCTGGGTCCCAGGCCACGCAGCCGTAGCGGGGAACGAAAGAGCAGACAGCCTAGCTCGAGGGCTTACATACCGAGCAGGCATGTCAGATGTTCTGGAGCTTCAGCTACTAGCATGCGAGGGGGGATACACAGAGACATTACAACTATACAGGGGGACTAGATTCAAGTACCCACCACCACACAAAGCCCTCACGAGGGAGGAAGCAGTCGGCTGGCGTAGGCTACAAACAAACTCCTTCCCCAACTTGTACATGTATAACAAGATGTCACCAACACAATACAGAGCAAACTGCCCCTGGTGCGGCGACACACCCACACTATACCACATCACATGGGAGTGCGAACGAAATAAAGCATTCCACCAACACGAATTCCCGAGTGCGGAGCAATGGGAGAGCCGGCTCACCAGCAGCGAGCTCGCGGCCCAAAGGGCCTTAGTGCGGCACGCTGCTGATGCAGCGCGACTCAGTGGAGCCCTGGACTAGGGGCCCAACCTTGCTGAAGACAAGCCTCAAGTCGCCGGCGCCAAGAAAGACGACGGAGGCTTCGAATCCGCGAATCTCTTAAACGATCTCATTAAAAGTTTTCTACTACTACTACTAAGAGTGGAACGCGACAGCGTTCCCGTCGACCCGCCAAGGGGTGCAAGACAATGGGCTACAGGGCAGCGACTACGCGCCCCGCATTGGACGCGGTGAGCGTCGAGCAAAGCAGCGTTTGGCGCGGCAACGAAATGTGCGCCTGAGCAAGAGACGCACGCCTTAGAAACAGCTCGTTTCTAAGGCAACGCCGCATTCACTAGAGGCGCTTTTGTACCGCTTTGAAGCATCGTAATCGTGGCTCAGTGGTAGCGTCTCCGTCCCACACTCCGGAGACCCTGGTTCGATTCCCACCCAGCCCGTCTTGCAAGAGTTGAGCCAAATCCACTTCTCTGTCGTGACGTCACGGTGTCACGTGGTTTCATGGCGACACCGCCGCGCCTGAGGAGCTGGGTTGAGCTCTCGTAATATGCTTCGCATAAAAGTTCTCAAATTTACTCTGTCTACTTATAGCGGACACACGTAAGGCCTCCTTAATTTTCCAACTGTTCATGAGGCGTACACATGCCGATTAAGTGCTTGCGAACGAAATTCTGCCATGTAGAACCTCTCCTATGGTACACTGAACACCACGCACAGTCACTCCCGGCATATACCCCAATTTGGTTTAAGTATATTGACCTTGGTTCAAGTATATTGGTTCAAAGAGGGACAAGTCTTTAATAAAAATCAATGCTCCCGCGAATTCCTTTTCGTGCGTGTGTTGTTTAATTTAGAGATGACGAAATCAGTCAATTATCGGGAGGAAACTGTGTATTCGCTGGACATCATTAGCCGGCGGCGGTGTGTGGGTGATTCATATGAGTAATATTGAAACACTTCTCTCTATGTCGTTTGTCTCTCTCGATGTGCCGCTAGTAGCTGTAGTTTATTGCGATGGCAACTGTATGAACACTCCAGGCGCATTTCCGCCGTCGTCGTCGGTGCCGGCGTTGCCGTGTGGTTTCGTATAAAGCCGAAGTGCGATAAAATCGTTGATGAGGTCCGTGTGCTGCATGTGCGAGCGAAAGCTTGCGAGAGTGAGCCGGCGGACGCGGCTCGTACAGCGAACGCACGTGGCATCACGGCATAACTATAGCATCACTATACGCCAATAATCGACAGTGGCGATTATTGCAATCACCCGGGACCAACCTATACAGACACACATTAAGGTGAAAGTGTTGAAAGTGCACATTAGGCACTTTGCCCGTGCCAGTTGCCATCATCTGGCAACACTACCGTTAGAAAGGCCGCAGGCCTCATTTTGTACTACGATTTCAGATTATTGCACACGCCTTCCATCTCGCTTCACCCTCGCAACTAAGCCATCGATTCCTTTCCTCCATGGTGCTTGGCTCGTCCTGCAGTGCACCTCACCGTACCAGGAATCGGGAAAAAATCTGGGCTGTCATCACCTGCTCGTAAACAGCTATAGCTTTGCTCCTTATGCACGAGAGGTGCATCGATCACGTACACATTTATACTGATGGATCAGCAACTCTTCTGTGTTCTTCTGAAGAGGTGGTTTTCCTAGCGAAAGCTACCACCATCAATTTCAAGACGTGTCACCCAACGACGCCGACAGCTGCGGAACTTGCATGTCTTCGCGCTGCACTTCGTCTCGTCAGCCAAGAGCAACCTAGAAGATGGTCAATATTCACTGATTCGAAGACAGCACTGCAGTCCTTGCTATCAGTGCTGTGGCGTGGACCACACAAACAACGGGTATTCGAGATTAGAGAACTAATCCATACCTTGACTGAGAAATCAGAAAGGACACCACGTGATATTTCGGCGGATTCCAAGTCACTGCGGCGTCATAGGGACCGCACATGCCGATAACGCTGCTCGGTCGGCTCTTCAAGGCGACTAAGAGGAGCCGATTCCGTTATCAAGGAAAGATAGAAAACTTCAAATGCTCACCCGTGATGCCACGTTCTGCTTGTGGAACGCAGGAAGCTTTCGAAACAACCGGCTGCACAACCTAGACTCCTCTCTACGCCTTTGCATTTCAGCTGGACTCTGTCGTCGCGAAGCTACCCCGCTTTGTCGAATACGGGTAGGGATGGCCTTGACTAAGTCTTTTGCAGCGGATGGGCCGATGACGCCTCGTGTGATGACTGTGCTAGCGAGGGGACTCTTCAACACCTTCTCTGTGACTGTTCTCGCCACAATTTACAGAGACGATCGCGACCAATCACGATAGTGCGCTTTGACCAAATCCTTTTAACAGAGGAACTTATTTTAGAATGCCCACATCAGAAACCATCCCAGCGGAGGGCGACGATGGCACTGTTTCAGTTTTTAAGGGCAACAGAGTTGTTGGTGCGGCTGCAGCCTGCACTGATGTTTATAGTGCTGCAAGTGCTACTGTGGTGTGCGATGGCGGTATGGGATGACAATGGCCGACTGTGATTGTATGTCTATGCTCCTTTCTTTCTTTATCTCTACTTTGCTTTCACTTTACTTCGCCCTCCCTTCTCTGCCCAGCGTAGGGTAGCGAACCGGATCTTCCGATCTGGTTAATCTCCCTGCCTTTCCCCTTTCTTCTGTCTATCGCTCTCTTCATGTATTTTTCTTAAGGCGTAATGGGCATGCCTTTTAACTGAAAACTTAGAAATATACTTTCCGCCAGTAAAACAACTTAAAAAGGTACTTTGTGTTCCGGCGCAGTAGACTGATAAGGCCCATTGAAGGAAGTTTCTTGGGGCCGCACTCTCGGTGCAGTTATCGCGCGAGTGACGCATTCTTTACGCACGGCTTGCGCGCGGAGGCTTAATTATGCGCGAGTGACTTTGAAAATTCTAAAGGAAGAGAAATGCAGCGCCGAAACTGACTCTCGGTGGAGCTGACCTCAACACTGGTTCACGGGGAAGGGGTGTGGGGAGAAAAAGTATAGAGAGAGAGTGACTGGAAGAAGGCGTCATGTAAGGGCTTAATTAGAGGGCCTCCAGTGGCGTAGAGCGCGTTGGATTGCAAAACCGACAAAGCGAAGTCGATGCACCGTCGACGCTAGGCTCAATCGTCTTGGTGGCGGAACCAGGACAGTGCTCTGCATTCCACTGCCGCCATGGACGCCGTGTGCGCGCGCACTTTGAACGCGCCACAGCGTCCCTTCTGAGTGGCTGTGTGCATGCACTGCTCTGAGTGGAACGGGCGGTGAATGTCACGCTAACGCTCTCGAACGTTTCACCACGGGCACTCACCATGCGCCATCGAGCTGCGACGCCAGCAGCGCAACTGACGACGTTCCTCGTCACGGCAGCGTTGTGAGACGCCTAGTGGAGCCAGGGTGTAGTCAGGAATTCTGCGTATAGGAGGGAAGTCGTTCTGGGCAGCAGGAGTTCTCTTGCGTGCTACGTCGTGCCAACATGGGGCGTTCGCATATGTTTAAAACACCTTACAAGGGGTTCATGCGAACCGCTAACGTACAAACCACATGTAAGCGATCTTTCGACAAGCGAGACGATGGAGATGGCTGTCGCGTCCACTCCTTACCTACAATTCAAACTCCACGCGAGCGACAATTTTGGGCCAAGCCTTCTCGGTTTTGCCCGTATCAGGGCAGCAAATACGAACCCAAACTGGTGTGACACATGATCTAATAATTTAGATTGTCTTGGTTTCCCGTATAAAGCAGCATAACATATTTCTGAAGGTGCTGCAGCGGGTTTCTTTGCACATATTTATATTCGGTTGTTTTCTTGTTACGTGCAACACCCGGTAGTATGCCACTGATATACATGCTGTTCCCACTATTGGCTAGTAGTTCATAGTACTTGCGAGAGACGAGCGAAGAATTCTGGATTCCCAGAACCGAGTGATCGAACGACAAGAACGAGCGATCTGTTGACGCTACTGCCTGTTTCCTCGCGCGAAGCCGTCTCTCGTCGCTGCCTCGCAGAAAATTGCTCACCTTGGGTTCGGGCATAAATCTTTCTATCGTAGTCAGTGCTTCGCGTTTCGGGTGAAACTGTCAAATTCTTTGTTGCACGGTGCCATTGCAGAGCTTTTCTTCACGTCGCCTGCCTGGTTATATTACGCGTTTTTTCATTTACTGTCTTTTTTTTCATTCAGTACTTTGGCCACCATTGAAACTAAGGTATAGACTTTATATGTTTCTCTGCTGAAACTTTATACAGTGTACACTATTTCGCTATACTTCTTCTGATCTTTGAGTCTGTGTTGTGTTAGTATGCCGTGGTGTGAGGAAAAAACAAAGAGAAAAAAAAGTATTGTTGTCCAAAGCATGCAGCTCGAGTTATTTTCACTGTTGCAGAATCAACCAGGTGAAACCTCGGGTAAAGTAAATTTTTTGGAAAAATTTGAGCGTGGCCTTTTTACGACGGGCTGGTAACAGGAACACACATATTACCGCTGAGGTTGATTACGTACGATACTTCACTGACTTTAACTTGTATCTTTCCAAAATTTTCGTCAATGCACCATATACAATGGTGCGACTTATACAAGGTGTTCAAAATTAAGCTTTATGGTTTACTTAAAATTAGGCAGGGGGAGGCACGCGAAGACCACCTGTGCAAATAGGATATGTGGCCAGGGGGATACTAAGTGAGATGATAATTATCTCGGTCCGCGGTCTGATCAACTTAAAATGAATAATTAGCTTTTTGTCGACTACAGTGTGTGGGCATGGTTGCATTGAAAGGTTAGAGGCAGTCGTGTTTCTACACAGTATCAGTTGGAAGAATTCTTCTAGCGTGCCTGTGCTCCGAGATATCCGACTTCAAATTTTGATCGTCGTTTCCATGATTACGCATGCAAGAGAGTTCGGACCGACCCGCCGTGGTTGCTCAATGGCTATGGTGTTGGGCTGCTGAGCACGAGGTCGCGGGATCGAATCCCAGCCACTGCGGCCGCATTTAGATGGGGGCGAAATGCAAAAACACCCGTGTACTTAGATTTAGGTGCACGTTAAAGAACCCCAGGTGGTCGAAATTTCCGCAGTCTTCCACTACGGCGTGCCTTAGAATCAGAAAGTGGTTTTGGCACCTAAAACCCTATAATTTAATTTAATTTCATTCATTTCATTTCATTTATTGATACTGTGAATCCCATCAGGGATTGTAACAGGAAGGGCTGTATGTGATACATAGGAAGATAGTATAAGGTGTTACTTACTAAATCTTATACAATAAAAAACTTGGGCATATAACATTTTGATTACGTGATTATACAAGAGAATAAATACAACGGAGAGGTTATGACAACAATAATTGCAGTTATAGAAACCAGTTACAGGGTCAGTATTGAGGTAATAACAGTCACGCAACAATCAAGGTTAGAATAATGCCAACAAGAAATGTATTGCATCATTGCCGTAGTTATAGTCAAGCCCAAACACCGTTCAAATAACAAGGCAACAAGGAACTACGTAAATAATGAGACGAATTATTACTGCAATGCGTATAGTTCGGATCGGCGCAAAGCTCTTCCCTCATGTGACGCGGCTGTTGCGTGCAGCGTTTAGTCTGACAACGGGGCGCACACATTGGAAAAGATGATAAATGTATCCCTTAACGGATAACGGAACACTGCCAGAAGTGTGAGTTTCCTTTTTTGGGCGACTTCGTGCTCAAAAAGACAAGAACTAATATTACAATGATGGTTTACGAGCACAATCGTCGGCCATCAAATCTTCTCAAACGAATCAAATGCCGTTCTCATTTCATACACATTTCATCGTACATTCCGATGTATTCGCTGTGGCTCGCACAAATTCTAGAATCTACCACAATATTCGTGAAGTGCGCGTGATCTGATTATGTAAGACTCTTGATATGTTTTAACGAGGTCTAAGGAACTTAAAATACTGTAGGCACGGCCTTGCGCCGGTTGGAAACTTGATGACAGGGATGGTTCGAACACTGGCAAAAAGCAAAATAACGACATGCTCCTCCTGCACCTCTTAAAGGTCACCGTCCCGATGCTCATACCAAGAACACACGAACTGTTAACCTGAAATCTAAAACAGCCCAGAACCAGGCACGAGATAAATGAAGTGCAATCTGGTAGCATTGGCAGCAGCGGTAAACTTGGCCCACTTAGGGAATCGGGCGTTGATCGAAAGAGCACAAAACGTTGGTCAACAATGGGAACTAGCGCACTATGACGTTCGGGCGAGCTGGCGTTGGCGGCGGCTGGGGACAGTATTGCAGCATTACGAGGTCCTGGGGCGGCCGCAGAAGGGGAACACTACAGCGGGGGACGGCGGCGTAGGTCGTCGCTTTCAGTTGAGGCTGTGGCTGTTCGAAAACGTAGTTCGGTATTTCTCAGCGACTGCTGGATACCTCTCCCCGAACAATCTCGCCAATCGAAAGCGCCTGAGGCTGCGACGAAGAGAACATCTTGCGCTGTTCTTCGCACAGAACGGCTCTGATGGCCTCCCGTAGCTCGTCAGAGCCTGTATTGCTTCTGCTTTCCAGTTTGCCGTCAGCGTTCGACGGCTCTAATGCTTGTTGCGCGTTCCCAGCGTCTTCTCCACTGTGACTTTTTGTAAAGTATGCGACGGCGTGTTGGTGTTGGAGCTCACGTCCGCGCTTACGTGCATCATCTGCACCGCAGGCTGCCTCGATTCGTATTATATCCGGTGTTTGTTCGCACTGTGGCCGGTACCGGCCAGTCGTCCAAGATTGTTGCCGTGGGCCGGCAACGATGACAATGACAGTACGACGACAATGGCCTAATGAGAACATTATTTTTAATATGACCCCCACATTTTGCAAGAGATCCCGACCGCGGTGATCTGATTTTGACGTGGAAGAATGGCAAAAACGTCTGTGTCCCGTGCCTTAGGAGCGTGTTAAAGATCCTCTGGTGGTCAAGTCTAATACGTCGGTTCTCACTACAGCGTGTCTCATAATCAAATCGTGGTTTTAGCACTCAAGAGCCTGGAACCCAGTATTTGGCAAGAGCTATTGGACAAGACAGTAGGCAGCAGCAGCAGCAGGAAATTCGAAAGAATAGGCAAAAAAAGCATCGCTTTAAATTTTGTGCATAAAACCATTGCAGATGATTGTCAATGTCAGCGATAACTTGCTTGTGTGACCTGCTACTTATCCCCATTTCACCCATGAATCACGAAACCTTATGGGCACATCAGCAGACGCACGAAGGGACGATCTCACTGTGAACTACAATACCAAATGATATCACGATATAGCATGTCTTGTTGTAATCACAACAACCAATTTAAACTCAGTAGTATCCACCTTATCTCTACTACATTGGCTGAAGCTTCAATGACTTCAATTCTTGTTACCCATCTAGAGGTGTCTGTTAAGGGTGGTGTTCTATCAATTTAGTATACAGAATTTAAGGATACATTTCTCCTTTCCCCCTTCGTACATCGATTATAGGGGATTGGCCAAGATACGGAACATACTGGCATCACATGTGCAGTGCCTAAGTTGTCCGTTCGGGCACATACACAGTGACCGAATTTGTCTACTAGACCAGAACACAGCCAGCAGGAAGTTGTGTTTTCGGCCACGTACCCACAGTTACATGTGTGCTCGGAATGACAGCAGCCGGCTCACATCTAGTGCCCCAAGTCGACTCTCCTCCTATTAACGGCCAGAAGAATACTACACGTGAATGGGGGGTGGAAGGTGGCAGAGCCAATTAAATCTATGGTTTTAAAAATTAAACACCGAACAATTGTTGAACCGCCCTTCGCTTTCTTCTCGTAACAAGTAGTTCCGCACTGTCATTGCGGATATAAGATAACCCATTCAATTTTTTCATTCACCGAAAAACTTAATAGTGTTCTTCACTTTCGTTACTTTAAAAAACTGCCGCTGACTAAGGTATAGCTTTGCCTATCTTAAGAATCGGGTTCAGGGCAACTGTTCGCTGCGTTATCCAAGTTAGCGAGACCCCCCAAAAATGGTTAATTTGCCTCGAAGCTGACAGAGTGCTGACAATTCTTGCTACCCGTACTCCGTGGTTGGATATCTGAGCCGTGACTGCAATGTCCGCGGCATAGAGTTTCATATTAGTATACCTAGAGGCAAATCTGGCGCTGCGATCGTTCAACCATCATGGGAATGATGGGAAGTACAGGCTTCGGATTGGCATTCTGTTGACTGGCGAACTAGTGCACAAGTATTTTTTTAAAAGTTTCGGTTTCGCTCCAACTGCAATTGCTATAACCTGCAGTTCGACAGTGCAACGCAAAGCTCTCTGCGTTTGTTATGTTGCTCGGAGTGGCGATAGCGCGCTGGGTCAGTGACTGGGACGATGCTTGGGTCGCGGTGTGGCGTCGAAGCCGTGACGAGAAAGCGGCGGCATCGTAAACGTTGAAAGAACATGTTTTGAGCGTTTAGACCTTTGTTTGTTAAGTGTGTTAGGTTGGCACTGTAGCGTTACGTGCTTTATGAAACTTCAGAATAGAACAAAGAAGGCACTACTGATACAAGACATATACAATTGTACTTCTAGTGGCTTGACAACCAAATTTTATTGAGGGCTTCATTATGTGCTCATTGAAATGCGTGTTTTAGGACTTTGAGAACACAAACTTACTTGTGGTAGAAAAGATAGCTGCTTCCTAGCTGTAGTCTAGTGTCGCACAATGGGTACCCGCAAAGCCGCGCTGTAACGCTTCGGAAGCGGTACGCCAATATAAAATATGATGGAGCATACTCGTAGGACGCCACTAGCGTCCTAGCTAGCACTGCAGCAGATGTGCTTAAAAGTACTTGAAGACGTTCAGCAATTGTGACAGCCGACGCAACCTTTCGAAAGAGCGAGAGAGTTCGCAAGTGCCTGTCGTCTGCGAGAAAAGTCTCGCGTTTGCAGCGAGCAGGCGTCGTAGCAGACGACACTTGTAGCATTCCCGACCTTGGCATTCCTCTCAAGGGCGCAACGCTTTGTCACAATACATTTTTATTTCCAGAACTACTTGATGAGTATTTTTATATAAGTACATGCACGGTTGTTTTGCTGTTGCAAAAGTGAATAAATAATTATTCTTTGGCGTTAAATTGGGAACAGAATTGCACAAGTATGCATACCCTGGTGTGTCCTGCTGACAAACTATAGTAAACCATGCTTCCATCTCAAAGTCATGCAAAGTTTATGTAGCGTGTTGTGCATTATGTAACATACTGCAGAAATATAATTAGATTTTACGCGATAATATTTGAGTATAGCGCTGTTTACTGCGCCAAAAGCAAACGCCACTAGTCTAAAGACCGAAGTCAATCCGAAGCCTGTACTTCCCATCATTCCCATGTAGGTTGAGGCGACGCTCATGATAACCCCCGTAGACACTAGCGCCACATTTCCCTCTAGGGTATTTTTAGAAACTCTATGGTCCGCGGCTAGCTAGTGCAAAGGACCATGAAGCTGACAGAGCACAAGGAAGCGCGCTCCAGCGAAGAAGTAATGCGAAACCATCAATGCCATACCCGGAATGCCTGTTATGGAGAGTGGAAGTGCAACGACTTGATGAGATGCGGTGACGAGAATGGAAGGAATGCTGCGTATATCAGCTCACTATGGAAATACTATCTCCGGTCTCTCCGTGTTATACGTGATCCTCATTTCGCAACAATACAGAAACGTCAAACAGCGTATCGTGCGTTTACGGGAAAGGCCTAGTCGTTTAATTCTCAGAGAAAAGCAACGAACCCAATGTCTGTTGATCAACATGCTTCTAGGTTTCTGAATATAGAGGTCGGTTACGAGCAGCGTGTTGATGAGGAGATGTTATGTTGATGACGGAAGTAAGATGAAGTCGACACGAATGCTGGAATGAAGAAAGAGGAAGCCTGTAGGATCTCGTGTAATCTCTGCTTGCATAATGTTTTATTCGGGGCGCCTGAGCCGGGTCTCACTGCTTTATGTAACACATTACGTCAAGATAGCGGCTAAAACGAGGTGTAGTGCTCCATTCTTGCCGAACGGAACACTCGGGATATAGAAAGATGGGAAAAATGGGTTGGTTAGCCGGGAAAGGTCTATCTGGTTTTCTGTACTATATTGGGGTATGGGTAAGGGCAGATAGAAAGATAAAGAAGGAAAACCGATAAAAATTTAGAGATACTTGGCTTGTGAGAAAACCTATCTAACCCCGCATGCTGGCGAGAGCACCAGGAAGAATGAAAATAATCGCAAATAAAAGTGCAAGCAGCATTCTTTAGGTGGGCACTCCCAGTTTTGGTAGCCAGAGCAGACACAGCCTTTTCTGCCAGTTTTGAAAGACCTATGCCTGGAATTTCTTCTGAGTACGTACCTGAGGCCGGTGGATCCATTGCATGTTATCCTGAAAGACCGTTAATCACTCTCCACTCTAAGGCGTAGAAATCAGAACACGGCACTGAAACTCTATAAGCTCTCGCTGTAGCTCCCCGTGATCAAGGTATATTACCAAGGGGCGCATTTGTTTCTGACTCGTTCGCACGTTTGTGAAAGCGAAGAAGCGCTTCAATAGTTTCGACAAGTGAACTTCCGGTAGAAAACGAAAGCCTAAAGCATCAGAAGTATTCACGTGTTAAATTTTGGCATCTTAAAGTGTTTTGCAACAGCGCTGAGGCGTAGGCAAAAATAACATAAATAGAGCAAGCGTGTAGAATGAGGCATATGTGCAGTGGCGTAGCAACAGGGGGGGCCGGGGGGCCGTGGGCCCCGGGTGCAAGGGGCCAGTGGGGGGGTGGGGGTGTTATATACGTCTGAAGACACTCCTCTTTCCGCCGGCTACACCCGGGGGGGGGGGCGGGGGGTGACAGAAGACCTATGGGCCCCGGGTGCCAGACGACCTAGCTACGCCACTGGATATGTGTCTTTATATCATTGTTGTTTCCGCACTATTGTGTCTAACAATGTTAAACCTCTGGATGCGTTAGTGCGCTTGCATGCAGCAATTAGTGTAGCAATTGTTTCAAGGTGCGAGCTACCGCAAATAAAGAGGAGCGTATGCTGACTGAATCCATGTCAGTTCAAATCATTGACACATCGAGACGCCTGCGGAAAATAATACCTGAGCTATGCCTTAATTGCCTTTATACCCCCATATCAGGTAACTAGTCTCAAGAAAACCACTGAAATAACGCCCGAACTTTGTTGCCGAGGTCAAATGAAGAGTAGTAAAAGAGTGAAATATTACCGTGAAGACGGTAAATCGACCACAAACGGCAACCCGTTTGCTTGATGCCGGGAGTCTTGAAACTGGCGCACGTTGGACGATGACGTTGTATTTTTGGAACGTAAGTCTACGAAAGATCTACTTCAGCACCGATCCTCAGGGAAAAGCTCAAGCCGAAAGCATGGAGACCTCTAATTTCTCACACTGGAAAGAGCGTTTCGAGCAAACGATTGGTTGATGGAATGGCACGTAAAGTTCGGAAAGATGTTTTGGAAGGTGGAAGGAATTTACCACTCACGGCCTGTCTTGGCACGCCAGCCTACTTGAGAATTCCTTAGTGATTAGCGCCAGCAAGTTGTAAACGAAGTAAAATAGAAGATATTGTCATCCTGATTATCATATCCTACTGTTGGTGGCAATCACCATAGATAGCTCCTTGAAACAATACATGTTATTACACCATCCTTCTTTTTATTGTGCTTTCAATTTGTTTGCTTCTCATTATCATGGGCTACTGAGGAATTTCGCTCATAACCATGAGTGAAACCCATGAGAGGATGGCTTCAAATCTATTTTCTGCAGTTAAATATTCAGACCGGATATTTGCTTTCAGTCTTTGTTTACAACGCATACGAGACAACATAACTCTTTGGCTTTCAGTCTATTGTCTCGTTTGCCTTGCAATATGGGAACTTCATCTTTATCAGTCTTTTTAAAACCAATCTTTAATTGTTGCATTATTATTGCTTGATTGTTTACATAAGCTTCTCACCAAATAGACTATTTATATAGCCCTGAATGTTGATCAACAGTGATTCCAACAGTAGTCCCAGTGATTGTACCTCTGTTCTGCTTTAATAAATAAATCACAAAATTAGATATGTACAAATGATGTCGGCGCACACGTACGTCTAAAAAGTTCATACCTCTTAATTTAATAGCCCATGCTATCGAACAGCTTCTTTGATTTTTCGATATTTTTTATAGTCGTGCTACCCTGATTCTTAGGTCACGGGTATGGGCCACGAGTCATGAGCCCATTCCTTGACCAATCGACTAGAATATTAACTAGGGGCCACCATGACACAGAGTGTCTTACATGTATTTGCATATACGTGCCACGCATCCATCTGCATAGGCCTCTCCTAACATTCTTTCCTGGTCAAATCATACATCGCCTTAGTCCTTACGTCAGCGCTGCGTGGACGTCTGACAGCCTGGATCCGCCTGATTTTGTGTTCGAGAAGTATGGACTCACTATGTGCCGTTAAATGTTCCACTGTTCCAATTATCATTATTGAATGTTCATATGAATATACAACACCCTCACGGTATGTGGCTGATATTATACCACGAATGTTGCAGCTGATAGGGCGCCGGCTTTTTTTTAACCCGATATAAACGTGCTGCATGTAGAACATCTTAGAACTTGCGATCTGAACTTGGGTTTACTTAGAGCGCATCACCATCCCCTATGTGTATATGCATATTGCAATCCTTAACCTCTTTTGCACTCATTGAATGTAGAAGCGCGCAAGCAATAGAAATTCACTCCGTCTTTATTTCAAGCTAAACGCGCAGTTATCATATTGGGTGTATGAGACCACATATAAAAGTACAGATACGCAAACGCATTGTAATCAAAATCCGCAGATACAAACATGGTGGTAGTTTGTACATTAGCTTACTCGAGATAGAGAAAATTGAAACCGCAAGAGGGTACTGTTATGACTACGACTTCGCGGTGTCATTGCTTTCAAGGAAATAAATATATTTTCCTTAGTTACAAAAATGTCTTGCGCTCAATTTGTTTGTAAGAGCAAATTCCAGCCACTCATAATGCTGGACATATTAGTTAAGCCGGCCGTCTATAGCAAAAAGCATATACGAAGAAAAAGATTTGTGTATTCGACCGCTGAAGGCCTAAACTATTCGTATTTTCTTTTCTCTCCTTATCTGTTCTTCCTTTTTCCCCCTCCGCAAGTGCGGTGTGGCCAACCAGGCACGTCCTTATTTAACATCCCTACCTTTGCCTCTTCGTTTCCCTCTCTCTTTGTCCAAGATATGGAGCAAAGCGCGATAGCAAATCCTCATCATTGCCATTCTTAACTTTTAGGATGTTCTCTTAGTGGTGGGTTCACATGACAATAAAAAAATGTCACATACCCTGAGATAAATGCGACCGACCTTTCTATTACCATAAAATCGGAAAATAAAGCAATCACTCAGAAAGCCAGACATGTCAATAGACAGTGACTGCATAAAGAAGCGGAAGTGTGGCAGCCAAGCACACGATGATGGAATAGAAAAATATGACGGTCCACACGAAAAAGAAAAGAAAATAACTACGAAAGACAGTAGGTGCTCCGAGTTTGTTGGTCCAAGACCGCAACCAATCAAGGCGAAGTGCTCTCTTCTCGTCGCGAAATCATGTCAATAGAAAAAAAAAAGAAGTATTTCGCAACGGCTAACGGCTTCTTGTTCAACGCGTACAAAGAAGGATTCCTAATGTGCCCGCAAAGCTTTTGTTTCTGCAGATGACAATTTCTTTACTTCTGTCTGCCATGCAACCTACTTGTGTTCCTGTTGAGTCCTTACTCCGCGCTAACAAGAACTAAATTGGAAGACCAGTAATCAATGTTCCATCCACACTGTCATGCACTTCCTTTAGGGCTAACGATCACGGGCGCACAAAGGAGAAAATCTGCCAACATGAACCTTGGTAACTTTCGTGAGCAAATCGATAATTGGGTCGCCTGCACTATTATGCCTTCCAGACGTGCCATCTCCCATATTTGGCCCTGTCACGTCTGTTTTTTCTTCCAACGAAGTACTTGAACCTCGGCTGGTGCCACTGTATTTCCTTAATATATATATATATTTATTGATTTTTATGCTTTTTCCGCTGCTTCGTATCTGTCACTGGGGTTCGTCTGCGGTTAAGTTGTACGTGTACAACAACACTAGACTTCTCTGGAAAAATACGCAAATGAAAATATGAAATATGAAGTGAAATGCCTGAGGTGTCGGGCAAGAGTTCTGGTAGTAATATTAGACTATGACCTCATGTGCTTGAGTGTATCTGTATGCCTGTGCTTTTAAGGGGAGGCACAGCAGAAGTTTGGTAATGGAATAGAGAGAGAGAGAGAGAGAGAGAGAGAGAGAGAGAGAGAGAGAGAGAGAGAGAGAGGGAGAGAGCGCAGAGTAAAGGAGGCCGAGCGAGATAATAATATTCCATGAGGTATGAATCAGGCATTGAGTTCTATAGTCTTAACATAAGTATGAATCCCGAAATACTTTGCCATGGTTTTGTGTTAGACTTCACTTTTACTACAAAAACGTAAAGTGTGCATATTTACCACATTTATGGCTCCGGAGAACGAAAGTGTAAATGGTAATTTAGGTCGTAATCATGTCGCTCACGTACGTAAAGACTACTTACAGCACATGACAAAGAAAGAAGGGTGATTATTGAAAAGTGGAGAGTACATTCGCCTACATTCCACGCTGCAGAGAATGGGATGGAGAGAAAGAAAGACCCTAGGAGAAGATAGGCGGAAGAAAATTAAAAAGAAAACAAGAAAAAAATTTAAGTCCTTATATTATTTGCAGAGTAAGTGTCCTATGTGATGAAGGGAGGTTCTCTTGTAATGTTGACAGAGGCAAACGAAGCCGTTGCGAAACCAATTATCGCGCTATGAGGTAGCAAGATATGTGTTTGCTTTGAGTGCCTTCGATGCACTAGCGAAAAAAAAAAGAAGTTGTACCGCTCTTTGTTTCTGGCTTTTTTTCTGCGGGCTGCATCTTTTAGAGTGGGTATTAGCACGCGCAATAAACCGGAATCGTCGTCGGCTGTGCGTCATACCGAGAGGTAAAACTGAAAATAAAATGCCCTAAAAAATATAAACGTGGGCTGGTAGTACTTGCAGGAAATTTCATTCACTACGCCGGTTTCAGAAGTCTGTGGAGTAGATTAATTGGCTACTACAGGTCGTACAGCGCGCTTTGTGGCAAATTATCCGGCTGCTTCAAGGAAACACAGTGCCAACCATTTTACATGTGAGTGTACAAAGCAAGACATGACTCTCCTTTCTCCAAGCAGGCTAAAATAATTTTAGTTGTGAGAATACAACTGCTATGTCACGAATACGGGGCAAGCAAAAATGACGAGAACGTGCCACACCGAGTGTGATCTTTTTCTTTGCGCTGTAAAATAAAAAAGATAAGGCTTTAACGATGCGCTCAAGGCTGGCGACTAAGACACTGATCAATGGACCGTGGAAGCAAGGTACTGAGTGTGCCATTTAGCTGCTTATGTAGATTTATTTATTTATTTATTTATTTAGATGATACATTCAGCTGCCTATTGGCAGCCTAAGTAGGAGTG
Organism: Dermacentor albipictus; assembly: GCF_038994185.2. NCBI lineage: Eukaryota > Metazoa > Arthropoda > Arachnida > Ixodida > Ixodidae > Dermacentor > Dermacentor albipictus. Next base: position 5,519,265 of record NW_027225577.1, read on the forward strand.
GTACATTTGATAAGAGAGATATTGGAAATCATTCCTGAAACATTCACATCACGTTAAACACTGCGAAATGGTGACGATTGAGCCGAACCTGCATAATTAGGGAAGCATTAAGAGAAAAAAAATTGAAGGTCTACCTCGTACTACAAAAAAAAGAAGAAAAAAAAAACGGGCCGGGAAGAAACTATACCAATTAAATTTGTGAACTTGTGAACACATAAGTTGTGGAGAGTGGTACGGACTACACCCCCACGTTGTTTTTTCAATTTGCCTTTAGGTGGGCTATAGTGCTTTAGCTTGGCTATAGCTGCGCTTCCCATCCCTTGGAACTCATTGGGTAACTCCGAAATGGCGTCACTTACAGATATTGCGAAACTAATTTTCAAGCATACACCACGATGTGTATACGTTTTTCTCGAATTTTTCTGGTGATAAGAATTTATCACTTCATTGCTCCTCAAGATACCTTAGTAGTCGTTTACTTATGCTTACTCTTCGTTAATGAAAAATATAAGGCTTCTAAAGCAGCAAATATTATACTTTGCGCTTCGACTACGAATACTCAGCGCTGTGAAACAATATTATTTTAATTCTCTTTAAGATGCACTGTTCCCTTTAGTTGTTAGTGCTTATGATATCGGACTATAGTGTTGCACTCTACAGAGTTCGAGAGAGTGGACGTTCATCATCCATCACAGAGTACAGCCGACGTACTTACGACACAGAGAGTGGTCATTTCTGTGGCTTCTACTCGTACAGTGTCTTATGCCTTAACAAGAATTTCGTCTTCCCTGATTCTTGTGCCTTTCTGCAGACGTATATAGATATACATAACCTGCACGCCTTGCCGTACCCGTTCGAGAAATGATCCTGCGTACGGGATTGTTTTGCCCGACAGCCAGGCACCTCTTCAAGTGGAGACAATGGAGTCGGTTGCCGTGCTCTTTCGTAGTCCGTTTTGCTCTAGTATACAGTTTTCCCCTTTTATTCTTTTTTCTCCGTATTTCTTGTATTGTTCGCTGCGCACAAAGCTCTGTCATCATGTTTTCGCTCTTACTTCCCTCTTGGCGCTGTCTGGTACTTTAGCAAATGCGTGCCGGAATGGTGGTGTACTGCGGAGCCAAAGTTCCGACGGCGTCCAGCATTCGCTCGCGTCTTCGACCGCAGCGTGAACATTGCGCTACCCATCAAGGTTCCATTTAAGTCACCGCATGAAATGTCGTCCAAATATTTCTCATTACTGAGACCCGTGTGACCTTGCGTCTTGATATCGCCGCAGATGTAAGGACGACGCGGTCAGGCTTACGTTAATTAAAATTTGTTAGTTGGCGAGTTTGTTGAAAACTAATGGACGCATTTTAGCACGACGAGAAAACAAAACACTGAAAAATAAAATGGAATAGAAAGGGACAGAGCACATTCTTAAATTCTTCGGCGGTTTATTTGTAGAGCGAAGTTGAAACATTAGACCAGATTCGCATGCGCGTTTGGTCACGTGAAATAAAACGAAGAGAAATAAGCAAAATAATTTACAGCTACGTGTCAAACAGTTGGAACTCGTTGCTTAAGATGAAATAGAAGTATCACTGATGCAGTTCGCACTGCTTTTATTTAAATATGAATAGCCAGCAACAACTTTCTTGCTAAGGTGTCTTTACTTTCGGCCAGTATCTTCGTTTCACGAAGCAGTCGCTCACAGTTGATCGCAATGCAATGCGTAGGTGAGTGCACATTACCTTCCTTCTTTAACGATAGTTCATACTCCCGTGCTCGCTCACTGACACATTGCTACTGTAATAAATACCATGAAAGAAAGAGAAAAAAAGACGCAGAGTCCAGTTTGATCAACTTAACAGGTATTTACACACGAGAGCGGCATTTCATCCACTACTCCAGTCGAGCATTTCGTGAAACGTGAACTGCTCAATTTCATCGAAGGAACTAGCCGTACTTGAGTAAATAGCTTGTGGCTGTGACGTCAGGTCACTGTCGGTACTCGTAATGAAGTAACCGTCAATTCTATAAATGATGTCACAGAAACCTATGTGCCCAAATTATTCAAAGTATCGTTCCAATGTTGCAAGGTCCATCCAATAAGAACGGAGCAATTTGCTATCTCTCGTACGAAGCAGCATTACCGTATGCTGTAATATAACTCTAATAAAGAGTGAGCAGCACATGCCGTTGCCCTTGACATGCATTGCTCTTGCAGATAGGCTTTATGTACATAACGTAAGTTTTTTTTTTGAAGCCAAGACACACGCCCTGCAAGTTGTCAGTAATTGTAACGCAAAGCTTCTGACAAAGTTCGTGGCTTCCGCCGCACACACCTAACTCACCGATGGTAGCCCCACAACCTGCGCCTTACGCGCAATCAAAATACTTCGTACCAACAAATTCAGTGACTCGTAAGCTGGAGTTATAAAAGAAACAAACTCACGTTAGGATTTGTAAACAAGTTTCATAAACTTCCATAAAGCAGTTGTACTTGCTTGTGTATGTGCTCGACTCAGGGTTTATATATATATATATATATATATATATATATATATATAAATATATATATATATATATATATATATACATGTGTGTGTGTGTGTGTGCTTGTTTGTGTGTGTGTGTTGCCTGTAGTAGGAATGAGCCGGAGCTCATGAGAAAAGCTATATGCTGAATCTCTGTACAGAACTGGTGCATCGGCCACGCCGTCTTCAAACAACCATATCAGGGCTTGAGCCCGAGTGCGTCTGCGGTCCTGGTGCCGGGAGGGATGCATGTGTGTAATGTGTGAAATTTGTTGATGGAGTTGGTGGATTGTACGAGTAACCTTGCCATTAGACTCGATGTGTATGCCGAAGTTGCGCAAATGGTCCGCCTTTTGGAATGGGAAAGTAGAGAAGAAGCCTGACGATTATATCAGGTGAAGGCGCTTTTTTTTTAGCGTTTCCAGTGCACGAGAAGCAGTTCAGACTTATCGGTCACACATGCGACGCCCCCTGTCGTGATGTAAGCTTGAACAGCCACAGTAACAGCTTCGAGCTCTTATTGACTTTCCCCGTCTGGGCCTTAATATATCCAGTATCACGTCGTTGGCATGTAGGGCGTATTGTACGTAAGGTATTTTGTGGAGATGTGGTGGGAACTTGAGCATGGCCACATTGAAGAGAGTTGGGGAGGGGATCCTCTGTGAAAGAATGCAGTATTCACAGTTGCCCCAGCTTACGTCTGACTTCTTGTAAAACAAACCAGGACACAAAAGAATGAAGTACAGGATCTGTTGCTTTTATATCCAATAAGACAACCCAATTCCCTGTTTTGAAGCTGAAGCAACATTTGATCCTCCTTAAGAACGATTTCGTCTGTGGCAATACATTTTTGATGCCACATTTGGTGCAGTTGCACCATGCAAGGAAATACGGTGGCACCGTTCAGTTAACTCTACTGATGCTCTAGAAGGATTGGCCAGCACCCTTTCACAGGAGTTCTCCCTCATAAATGCACAGGTATATACTATTGTCTCTTTTGCTGTCATTCCGATGACTCGGTGATCCTGTTCAGAAAAACAAAAAAATATAAGCAGATCTAACTCACATGTTAGAATATCTGTAAAGCTTATGGAAACGATTTGTAAATAGGAATCGTGGCAGTAGCCGCGACTCAATTGACATCCGTGCATCTGTCACTTCAACGCGTATTAAACGTCGAAAGCACAGCGCATACGAAGTTACCGGCACTACGCGCACTCTGCAAACATCGCAGATCCCTGTGAAGATGAGGCCCGCGCGAGCGTATCCTTCAGCCATGTCGCACACCGCATTCAACACACACGAGCACCATCAACGCGTCCCTACGGCGTCCGCCAAAGGCGTCTACTATGGCGTCCGCGATTCGCGTGGCCAACGCCTCCTCTATTAACGCGACAGCGTTAAGGAGCTCGTGTCGCAGAAAAGCCGATGTCGGTGTCGGCGTCGATGGCATTGGCCGTGAGCGATAAATCCCAGCAGGCACTTCATGAATAAAAAACAACTTGCAAGATGGGCTGGGTGGGTGGGAACCAGGGTCTCCGCAGTGTGAGACAGAGACGCTACCGCTGAGCCACGAGTTTTGTTTTCAGTGCCAGTGCAATCACTCGCTCCCCAAAGGGAGCCGTTGGTCAGCATCCGGGCCGCGTTCCTCGCTCGCGCACGCGAGATTGAACCGCGTTAGCCGGCTCACCCTCACACGCTTCCACTCATATGGAGCCTCACGGGGATGGCGACGGCAGAAATGCGCCTGGAATGTCCATATAATTGCTATCTCAACAAAGTTCTGTACAGCTGTTCTCCTTGTGTGAAACGTTTTGTAGCATAGCCGTTACGCGTCTACCGAGCAGTACAGCAAATAACAAAGAACTCTGCCACGTGACCCTGCAGCGACTGCAGATTACGCTGTCTCCAAGGCTCGACCCATTTTGCGATGACACTGTCTTCAAGATCGGCTCACTTCACTATTGTGCTATCTCCAGCATTGGCTTCCTTTACTTGGCGAGATAGCGAACGAACCGACGCGCCTAACACCGGGAAAGACGGCATTAAAGGTTCGCTTTTATAAAGGGACTATGCTGCTGAAGACATAAGTTTGATGCATTGAGGATATTTAAGTACTGTTTCTTGTTTCACTACAACAAACAACACTGCGATTGAGCTTCGCTTGGGTAAAACATCTAATATCGAGAGAAGTGCTCATCGCGTGTTTTTTTCTTTGTTTTTATCATGTTCTGTTCACTAGCAAAATTTTTTTCTTGGAAATAACGTTTCTTTAATTAGTATTAGTTTGTTCTTCCTGCTGATTGCCACAGTAGCCTCCTTATAACCATATGGCTTGATGTTTGTTTTTAATCTTTGAAACACTAAGTGCCGATCTTAGGATCAGTAAACAATTGTCCTACAGGACGTCTAAGTATCCCTCCATTTCCTTAACACCCTCATAGAGATCTTCAGAATAGGCAGGCTTGTTAGCCCACCACATTAAAGAAATCTGCAGCTTTTATTACATTCAACAAAGATCTTAAAGGGAGGAAGATTTATATGTACTTTGTCGCAATTGTTGATTCCCCTCAGGAGTGGCAGAGCTGTGGCGTACAACTGTCAGGGTCGCAGTTGCACGAGTTGTTTTGGTTATTTCTCTTAGTGCACATTTGTCGCTTCTGCGACAGCCAGGCAAAGTAAACCTTTTCTGGTTTCGCCTTTACGTAAGCTCAACAAATTAGAGATATGTGTTGACAATGAAACAAATGTAACCACGTGATAGTATTTATCTGACTTCACCTGTATTGACACGCGTTTTGAATCTCAGGGAACGTTTCAGACAACACCCTCAGTCGCAAACTAATTACCAAACAATGCTTGGCAAACACTGTACATGTCTGGGGTTTATTTGGCACGTATATATATCGTGCAAACTATGTCCTATTAGCCAAGTGAGCTTCCCGTGTAACTTCACAGATTTTTCGCAGGAATGTTTATGGAATCAATTGTGACTGAGCTCATTTTTTCATGAGACGTGAAAAAACCCAAAAACTTATTCCATGCTACCACGCGACAGTGACCCGTGTCCAGCGCAATATCGAGAAAGTCACGGACTTTCCTTATGGCAGTTGCCAGCCCACTCTGAAGCATATTCATCTTCCGATACAGATCAAACACCGCGCTCAAATTTTATGGCCTATCCGTAAACCAGGCGGCGAAACACCTGTTCAGCAGCACCAACGACCAAGGCGTTTTGAATATTTAGTAATCAGTCGTCTAACTCTGATTTTACGATATTGGCTGTAAAGCACTGCGAGTGTATGCGTGCTGGTAACACCTAAAGGTGTATTGCCTCTGGGAAGCAAAAGGATAATGAAATGAATTAAAACAAGTGCGTAAAAATACTAGCCTTCAACAGCGGTGGTCTGCAGATGGAACCCTGCAATCAATAGCACATCAGGCTGGTGCTCTCTCCGGAGGCCTTTCAACAGTTTCTGGGCATGCTTATCCTCCTTGGAATCGATGCCATATTTTATAGCTGGTCGTTGGACTGTCCTAATCAGATCGATCTTTAGCGACTTCTTGCCTGTTGACAATGACCGATGCTACCATTAGTAGACAGCATGAATATATTTGTTTACCTCGAAGGCTAATGTGAAAACTTACCTTGGCAACTTTGGCAGCACTTGGAGCAAGAAATAAAATATGCAGATTCAACGCACATGCTGGACTTCACGTGAAGTGACGCTTCAGTAAAGCGAATAACTAAATTTTATATAAGTAACGGTGACGCATAAAGTTGTTATAATGTCATTTTATTTCACACGTAATTTCCCTGCAATGTTTATGTTTATCCACCACGAAGTTTACAACTGTATTATCGTGCTCTTTTATGTTTATGCACTACACCTCTCATGAGGTTTGCAGAAATGGAGGCAACAAATCAGGTGGTTAAAAGTGTGAGACGCCTACTCAGTAATAGCACGAGGACCTAGTTGATGCGTGACGCTTGTCCAGAGAAGAATGGTGATGGCGTGTGCATGAAAAAAAAATGCACGACACATATCTTGCAACAATAAAGTATTCTGTACCTCTTTCCTCACAGTGGCCCATATCCATTCTGGACATTTGGTCACGACAGCGCACACGGATAGTGGCACATACCAAAGGCTAAATATAAGAAAGTCAAATAAATAAAATAATCTGTGGAACATAATGTGCTATTCCACTAAGATATTGGTGTGCTTGAGAGATATCTATTAGGCCCCATTGTCGCTTCAGGTTTGATTTAGGAATATATATTTTATTACGCGAAGCAGAGGTGCGTTAGTGGCAACGTGCTTTGTCGGTCGGCATGCAGAGGTTATGCAATCCTGTGTGCTAGTTCTAGCATTCGGCGCACATAAAACGTCCCTGATGTGCACACTTATCAGCCGACATACCGACCGACCCAGCAGCAGATAGCAGCTACTGCGGCATCAAACCTGGGAGCTAAGCAAAGAAAGCTTAGCGTTAAAAGACTATTAGGGTGGGGGACAACCTAAGAATTACTATGTTATATGTAGTAAACGAGAAAAAAGGGGGTTGACCGAGGAGTCCGATTTTTATTAGTCATATCATGAGAAGCCAACAAACACTGACACCAAGGACAACATAGGGGAAATTACTTGGGCTTAATAAATGAAACAAATAAACGATAAATTATTAGAAAATTAAAGTGGATGAAAAAACCACTTGCCAAGGAGGGAACCGAACCCTCAACCTTCGCATATGTAGATCATACAAGTGGAACGCAATTTGCATAGATCACAAGAAAATTTATTTACCCGTAGGCAAGAACACAGTGCATAACGTAACGGTTCGCTTATTACCCTGAATTCAGGTGATTTCGCTCATTTAAAACAGCTGTTTTTTCCGCACAGATGGGCCTTTGTGTCACTATTTTGAGGGCGAAACCTTTACGGCTAGGGCAGATTTTATGCGTTGTCTTATTATGGTTATTCAGCCATTGCTAACATTCTAGATGGAAAATATCAGCTTTTATTTTCCAAGGTATCAATCGTCACTTACAGTGCGTACATAGACGAGGGACAAAAAGGACGACGAAGACAAGCGTCGTCCTTTTAGAGCGCAGCTCTTTGGCGTCCGTTCCTGGGTTTCGCGTCGTCGTCGGCGTTGTCGTCGGCCTCGTAACCAGCTCCGCCCCCCTTTCCTCCCCCCAGCGCTAGCAGCGACCGACTGATACCGCTGGATGCCGCTGACGCCGCTAGAGAGTCAAGATAACGTGACTGCATAGAACACCGTCGCCGCCATGCAGAAAGAGGAGGAAAGGGTCCCCCCCCCCTGTTCTTGTGTGGCGGATAGGGTGCTCTTCAGTTGCCGACGCGCTGGTTATTTCACGTAGGCCCCGGCACGTCGACGAATACGTGACCACCTTCCCACGGCTAGACCTGGTTCTTAGCGCTGCGGAAGCGAGGGTATCATATTGTTTGTGTCGGCATCGGCGGCGTTGTCCCTGAAACCAACTCCGCAGCTGGGGTTGACTCACTATCGGCGTCAGCGGCATCAGTCAGTCGCTGCTATCTCTTCCCTCCTCCCTTTATCGTGTTGTCCGCTTGCTGCGCGCGCTTCTGCCCCCATCGTTTGCCGCTGGGTGCACACGCCACCCCCCTCCCCCCTCTTCCTGCGAGTCTCCGGTTGTCAAAGCGCCGGCTCGAACTTAATTCCTTTCTTCGCTCCTCCTCCAATGCAACCCCTGTGCGGTGGCAATCAGAGAGCCAGATCGGTGGCGGCGGATCTGTATATGTGCACCGCCCGAGCCGAAATTGCCGCTGCCGTTCGCCCTGTGCGGTGGCAATCAGAGAGCCAGATCGGTGGCGGCGGATCTGTATATGTGCACCGCCCGAGCCGAAATTGCCGCTGCCGTTCGCCACTGCGAAATTATCTGCCAGTTCTTTCTGAGCCATGAGCGAGACGACCGATGGAAGTCCTCCGTCTGCTGCTGCTGCTGCTGCTGCTGCTGCTAAACGAGCTGCCAGAGCAGAGGCCCAGCGCCGTCGCCGTCAGAATCCAGAGGTGCGTGCCGCCGAAGCAGAAGCTTACCGTCGCCGCCGTCGAGATGATCCAGGAGTACGCGTCGCCGAAGCAGAGGCTAAGCGCCGCCGCCGAGAAGACCCTGCCGTTCGCGCCGCCGAAGCGGAGGCTCATGGCCGCCGTCGAGAGCAACCAGCAGTAAGCGAGGCTGAAGCAGAAGCTCATCGCCGCCGCCGAGAAGACCCTGCAGTTCGCGCCGCCGAAGCGGAGGCTCATCGCCGCCGTCGAGAGCAACCAGCAGTAAGCGAGGCTGAAGCAGAAGCTCATCGCCGCCGCCGAGAAGACCCTGCCGTTCGCACCGCCGAAGCGGAGGCTCATCGCCGCCGTCGAGAGCAACCAGCAGTAAGCGAGGCTGAAGCAGAAGCTCATCGCCGTCGCAGAGAAGACTCTACCATTCGCGCGGCCGAGGCCGAGGCCAAACGCAAACAAAGGCTCGCATTTGCTGCGCTCAAATTTCGTATTAGGAAGTAACGTAATCGTCGGTAATTTTTTTTGTCCCTCGTCTATGTACGCGCTGTAAGTGACGATTGATACCATGGAATACCCACTAGCCCGTACCCAAACCTTGCTTCACTTTATTTTCCAAATAGCCTAGCCCTTACATTGTCATAGCAAGGTCATTAATCTGTGAGCTGACTCTTGTAGGCCCGCTTTCGCTTCAGAGGTGATTAGCACGTGCACCACGTCTTTGTGGGAGGTGCTTGTTCGCAACATTCAAGTCGCCACTGACTATAGTAAAGCGAATTTCGGTAGAGGGAAGAAAAAAAAAATACTCATCACCCCTTTCTCTCTGTGAAGAAGCACGACCAGCGAAGCTGTTATGCGTTCTTTTAAAATGACGAAATTGTATATATGTATGACTATATATATGCAATTAAATCATCAACACAAAGACATAGCAGGTGCTCATGTTCCCAGTTCTGTTCGCGTGCCCGCTCGACATGGGCACGCTGCGGATGCTCGTAAGGCATATCTACGGTGGGCCTGGGCGGCGTCCCGGCGCCGGCGCTGACATTCCCGGTTCTGCTCACGTCGCCGTTCTTGACGGGCACGTGGCGGGTCTTCGTAGGCCGGCCCACACGACTGGCTACACTCATCGGCAGACCCACGATCGGCATTAGCGGCTTACTGCCACCGGCGCGCCCATTCTCGCGGTCGCGCCTGTAGTCGTTCTAGAAGGACACGCTGCTCCTCTTCCGCGCGCACGATACACATCCGCCCCATCGAACCGCTCAAGAACAACTGCCCGTAAGGGCGTTAGACGGCACATGCGTTGCTCTATAGACGAACACAAAAAATCGATACATGCGTGTACGTTTATTAAGGCCTCTACACGGACAGGGCTGCTATAGCGGCGCACCCCTAGTGAAGCGGCGGCGAACGAACGCCGGGTCAAGAACAAAGTGCCAGCAATAACTCAACTTGACACTTGCGATGAGCGCTCTAGGTTGAACAATGAGCCATCCATCATAGGTTTTAACGCTTATCTTAATGAACCAACAAGACTAGACTTTCTTTTAGGCTAGCTGCGGTTACGAAAATTTTTCTTTGTCGACGCGATGGTGTACACGCATGGACGCAGAAAATGTACCGGGGTAGCCATATACAGCTCCGCTGTAAAAACTTGGAAGACGCTTATGCTTCGCCTTTAAGAGTGGAAAGCTATAGCGTTCAAAGATATTTGACTGCTTCTCTCGCTTCCCGGCGACTGCAGCTCATGTAACCGTAATCTTTACCGGGAATCGCCGGCGGCGAACGCTATGAACGATAGGGCGCTTTCTGGTAGAAACGCGGCCTCTTGCATGGGCCGATTCTGGAGCCTGATGTAGCGTACAACCACGCCCAAAAATTACATCATTTTCAGATTTCTGTTATTGTTTCGCTCTTATGATATTGAAATATGAGAATATTTAACATAAATGGCATGCGCTGTCGGTGTTTTGTTTCGTCACATAGGTTTGAGGGTTGTCATTTAAAAAAAAAATTGACTAATAACATTGTCAAGACTATAAAACACGGCATGAGCAACTTTAGTGATGAAATGGTTTTGCAATATAACCTTCATATGCCGCATGTCATAAAGCAAGGCGTGGCATATACATATATCTAAATATATGCGGCATTTTTCGTTCACGAGCAATTCCGCTGAGACAGGCACCAACACAGGATTTTCTCCGACATGGGGCCCTTAACGCTGTCGCGTTAAAATGTGATCATGCCGACAATAAACAGCTCTAGTGAGAAGGAACGCAACCGGCTTTTCATGTGCACAAAATATCCGGCGCGTCACCAAAAGAGCACAGAAGGATGACATTGAAAATATATTCACCAGTCTGGCCTGTGCCACAACGTTAGCCAGTTCGATTTACCTAGTTTGGAAAGAAATGCCATGAAGCCCGTGCGCTATTGCAACAATAGGTTTGGTTATTTTCGGTTTCGGCTTCGGTTACGGACATCGTTTTGAGCCCATTTATCAGGTCAGGGAAAAGAAGCTGCCTGTGCCACACATATGCAACAACTTCCCCTTAAATATAGTTAACGAGAAAGTACATACATAATGAAAGCTGTACGCAACTGCAAAGGCGTATATGCACAAAGAATAAAAGGTCCGTCTACGTTATTCAAATGTAGGCATGTTGCACAGAACCGTAATATATTGCGTCTCAATTCCTTGTCCCGATTGCGTAACATGCTTCCTTTTGCCTTTGCTTTACTACGTGCCCCCCTCTTCACTTGTCGAAATAAATCTCCCACATAGGCATCTCTCCACAAATCACGCTCCTTTGTCAGCTTTTTGTGCGTCAACCTAGCCAATACAGCGCTTGGTGTTGCTTGTCGAGAAGCCAGGATCTTCACGTTCTTCATAATTCATCGTTCTTGGGCCTTCAGAAAGGTCGCGCTGCCTTCGCTCCGCGTGTGGCTGTGTTTCTGCGAAAGGGCGCGACGCGAGGCATGGTGTTCGGGGATACCGTGCTTGAGATTACTGTAGATTCACGTTTTTGCTACTCTGCTGCGACACGTAAACCGAGCTGTGAGGTCAAGGGCCGGAAACCTTTTCATCTCCGTCGTGACCTTGCTGCTTGATCTTCTGAAAAGACAGCTTCCTTATGCCGTATGATATTCTGCTTTCTTATTTTACAGCCTGATATTTTTTAATTGCCACATGTGGTTAGGATGATAACAATTATTAATAAAAAAGTATTTCAGCAACACGTCAAAAAGACAAATTTCTGCAGGTACACTTAAGAATGCTGAAGTATGGGAATGGTAAGCATTCAATCTCTTGGGTGAAATTTTTTTTTCGTGTGTTTTTTTTACCGCGCAAGAGCCTGCCTTCCAACAGCAACTCAAGATGCGCCAACCGTCTCAACACGCTCGCTTGCCCGCGAGGAGTGAATAACTCGAAGGCCGGCTCAGCGCCGTTCAATTGGGTATAAATTATTTTTATTTTACGCACTCATTTTATGCACTCATGACGTGGCTCCACCTCCTTTTCATCGGCTGTGCCGTCACGTGTGCAGTGATTCACGCACTAGGCGCACCTTTTGTCAACGAGAACCGTGGAGCCACCGTGACGTCGGAGAAGCGTGCTCAACTCGCACTCCGGAAGCTGTGGTTCGGTTCCCACCCAGGCCGAAATTTACCAAATTTTCTTTTGAGAGCCATTAATTTTCTTTGTTTACAGGAACCTCCTTGAGAAATTTGACATCACTCCGAGCATTTTGTCACGTCTTTTTACTCTATGCACCGCTGGCCATTCTTTAGTGCCATCTTTCGGTGACACCGATTACGCCGAGGGATTATCTTGTAATGGGGCATATAATGCTGTCGCATTAAAGCTTGTCAGGAGTGTGGACGGGATGTTCTTTTCCCCAAAAAGGCTACCGCGTTCAAACATTTCATTTGTTGTAAAGACACCACCGTTTCCAGGTGAACGCTCAGATGTAACTGAAAGTGCTTGGTGTATGAAAGACTATGTAGCTCCCGGTCAAGCGTTGACTTTGGCATTCGTGGGCTGTTTCTTTATTTTTCTTCAATGTATTTATAATATTGCGTGTTTTTTTTTCTGTGGTCCTTCCAATATTTTCTGTGAAAACTAGGAAGAAATAGCTTAGAAAACATGAAAAACTTCCACCTCTGTACAGCAGGTAATTACAAAGAGAACTCTACACTCTAAGAACAGTTGCGCCCTTTGGGGTGTATATTTTGGGTGCATACTTTGGGCTCGCCGCGTGTATTCACGCGGCGAGCCCGGTATTTTCCAGTAATGAACGGCATGCGCGTTATCAGCATTACACAGCATTCCCGACAGGAGAGTAACGAGCGCAGCGTTTTCAAGAAAGGAAATGCGGGCAAGACAGATGACGATTATTGTTGTGTGGCAAATATACACTCCAAAGGGTGCAAACTTTTCTTAGAGTGTATATGCAGGATCCACGCGCGGAGGATTAGAATGCCTCCACAGATGCGGAGTGTGTTTGGCCACAAAAGCTACGAAGACAAGTAAGTGCACCGTCATCGCGCCGCTCAGTAGGCTCAGTGGTCGAGTAAGAGAGAGAGAGAAAGAGAGAGAGAGAGAGGTTATGAGGGAAAAGCACGGAGGCTAACCAGGCTGAGAATAAGTTAGCCAATTCGATTTACCTAGTTTGGAAAGAAATGCCATAAAGCCCGTGCGCTATTGTTGCAACAAGTTTGACCATTTTCGATCATTAACGGTTTAAAAGGAATCATGAAAACGTTGTGCGGAAACCGTGAGCGAATGGCGGAATGCTTCTGGAATGCTTTTGCTTTTGTCACGTGTAGGTTAACGCCTGGTACGCTTGCTTGAGCGAGCGGAAGGAACACAGGAACGCAAGGTGCAGCACACACAACATTCATTCAAAATGGACTCTTAAGAACAGGAAAACACGGTAACATTTGACTTATCGCTCACGGCATGCGTCCTCCCTTAGTAAGCTTACCGCGCACACTACTGCGTTTACAAATTTTGTGTCATATTTTTAGGAAATCCTTAGCATATGGCGAACTACCCCTGGACTGGAAAATCGCAAAGGTTATCGCTGTATTCAAGGGGGATAACAAGTACTCTCCGCGAAATTACCGTCCCATCTCATTAACATGCATCTGCTGTAAACTACTGGAACATATCATAGCATCGCATATCTACCGCCATTTAGAATCAAATAACTTTTTTTATTTTAACCAGCATGGATTCAGAAAAGGCTTATCTTGTGAAACTCAGTTGCTTGAATTTACAACAGAATTACATTCCAGCATGAATAACAAACAGCAGACTGACTGTGTATTCTTAGATTTTTCCAAAGCATTTGATCGTGTCGCTCATTGTCGCCTCATCTCAAAAATATCCGCGCTCCGGCTGGATTCATTAACTTTATCTTGGCTCCGAAACTTTCTCTCCTTGCGGCGACAGTTCACTGTTGTTAATAACCACTCATCGCTTACTTCTGACGTTACATCTGGCGTACCGCAAGGCAGTGTCCTTGGTCCTCTTCTTTTCTTAATTTTCATTAATGACCTTCCACAAAACATATCATCGCAGATAAGGCTTTTCGCCGACGATTGCATTTTATACCGTACAATAAAAACATCTGATGACCATTTAGTATTGCAGAACGACCTTAACCTTGTCAGCTTCTGGTGCAGTACGTGGCAGATGACCCTGAACTCAGACAAATGTAAAGTTATGTCCTTCTCGCGTAAACATTCAAACTCTCACTTTTCCTACGTCCTAAATAACACCGCCGTACCTCCGACATTGTCCTACAAGTACCTTGGCATTGAACTCACAACTCATCTTTCCTGGAGTACACATATAACGGCTATCTGCGCAAAAGCTTCGAAAACTCTGGGTTATCTTCGACGGAACTTGCGTAAATCCCCTGCTACAGTTCGTAAATTAGCATATCAGACTTTTGTTCGCCCACAGTTAGAATTTGCGTCATCAGTATGGTCACCACATCAAAATTATTTAGTTGATATGCTAGAAAAAATTCAGAACAGGGCATCGCGCTTCATCACAAGTAACTACGACAGAACTTGCAGCGTGACCAAGATCAAAGCAGATATTTCGCTCCAGCCACTTGAAACTCGTCGCACGATAAGTCTTCTTTGCCTTTTCCATAGATACGTCCATGGTAATCGAGCTCATGTGTTGCCGCTTGAAGTACCAGCGCGCACATCACGTCGCCTTAACAATAGCCATAGTTTCATGCGCATATCCGGTAATACACTGTCATTTAACGCATCAGCACTGCCACGTGTCATAACCGTATGGAACAGCCTTCCTGATAACATTGCGAGCATAAGAGATCGTGACGCTTTTCGCGAAGAATTGCTGAATTTCCTGTAGAAACATTGTATAAGGATGTTATTGACCTGCTTTCCTTCGCTGTTTTTCACACTTGTATTTTTATATTTTTGTGAGCATGAGTATATTACTGTGTTTACGCTCTCTAAAGCTTAGCCTAGACAAACATTTATCGAACTTCGCTGTACTTATCTTGTGAATGCATGTATAGATATTTATATTCTCCACTCCTGTACTGCTTTACTTATCTTGTGAAAGCCTGTATTGATGTTTATATTATTTACTCCTGTTGAAACACTTACTTTGTGTCCCCCCTTACCCAATGCCCTTAAATGGGCCTGTAAGGTATTTTAAATAAATAAACGTCTGTGCGGCGATTGTCTATTCACTGTAGTAGGAGCGCTTACAGTACCGGTACTGTTCGACGCGAGTATCGGCGTCCCCCGGTCTGTGGTCTGTCGATGCGATCTGGTCGTCGTCCGTCGTTGTCAGTGTCCGGCGTCACCGATGCCCCAGCCGACGTGACGACGGCACGGTCCCTGAGGCGCTGTCGCGCTCCGGCAGAGCGGGGCTCGTGCCGGCTGGCGCTCCCGGTGCGCGCCGGCCCAGCTTGGTTCTCCGGACGGGATGGTGACTGGCTGTAGCCAGCCTCCGCGCGTCTACGTTCAGCGGCAGCAACGCTGACGTGTCTTAGCAGGTAGGTCCGGGCCAGCGATGGTTCCAGGGACGTCGGACATCTGCTCGCCGAGGCTGGTACTCAGGCGGGACGTCGATGTGTCGCCTAAGATCTGGGGCAGGACCCAGACAGGCGATCTCCGGCCGTCTTCTCTTGGAATGCTGCGCCCGGTCACACCGTCCTTCTCTGCGCGCGCCCCTTCTCCAAGATGGCGACTCCACGCGCTCGCTCCGCTCTTTCTTCCTCGTCTTCTTTCCTTGTCCACGCTTGTCACTCCTGACAATGGCCCCCTTGTTTTCCGAGTTTTTGCTCCGCGAAAACTTCACTCATTGCTCGTCTCCTCTTGGGTTTATACGGACACTGCACTTCCACTTCGTCACACCACATATAACTTCACTTCGCCACTTCTTCGTTCACACGTCACTGCATTTCACTTCACTGCACTACACCACATATAACTACTCTTCGCCGTTTCTTCCTTCACACCCTCACTGCACTCCACCGCACTTCACTACACCCACGCGCACATCACGTACATTTCTGCCAAATCTTAACGATACGTCAGTGTCAACGACAGCACCATTCACAAGGCATTCTATTCCACGAGTGTTTGAGGAAGACTCCTCAGAAGCTCTAAACACTATATGCATGCGCCGCAAGGTGTTCCCCTGTATACGAACATATTCACACAGTAAACACGTAAACGAACATATTCCGCAAAGTCAGTGATGTCCTTCGTGTCACGTTTACTCACTAAATCCGCGTACTCCTGCCTACCGGTTGTTGTCTGACATCGATACAGCCAGACAGGACGCTGTGCACTAGTCCTGACTCTCGACGCTGGCGTCTCATCGCGACATTGCCTCGAGTAGAATGATTTAGATGAAACCAGGAGTTGGGGCGGGACCCAGCCCTGCATGCCCTGGGCTTGTCAAAGTGGTCGGACACAGCGATGATGCGACCATTGCTCTTCAATTCTTGAGTCCGTCTTTTCTCACATACTCTGGGTTTAGACTTCATGCTTGTTATCTTCGCCTTCTGAGGTGTAACTTCTGTTGCTGGGATGTCTGCTTGGTAGGGGCTTTCAGCAACCAACTCTGTGATGACCATTCCGGAGTCCTTTTTAAATGGTTGCTCAATAATAGGCGTAGTCCCTAGAGGTACCTGTGATGCCAATACTTTTGATGTGGTTCTCTGGCATATGTCGCAAGATCGCACAAATCGTTTAATGTCACTTTGCATGCACGGCTAAAAGAATTCTTCTGATACTCGGCTGGTCGTCTTTCTTACTCCTTGATGGCCAGCCATTATAGTGTCGTGCGCCAACTCGAGGACTGCTCTTCGTAAACTCGCTGGCACTACTAGCTGTCGTGTTTCTCTTCCATTGTGGGTTCTGGCTGTTCGGTAAAGTAATTCTCCAACCTTCTCAAACTTATGTACGACCCGGCTCTTCTTATTCTGAATCCATTTCCCTAACATTTCAAAATAATGTCGCAGCGTACTGTCCGCTTCTTGCTTTTTCTTCATTTCCGTCGCGGTTATATAGATGGCGGTGCCTGAAGTATTCTTTATACCGACATCTTTCCTATCCGTGTTCCTTATGTTTTTCTCTACTGACCCTATGCTAGCTTCTCTGGTATACGGATCCGAACTTCTTTCGTTGTCTCTGCCACCTGCTTCGGTGGATTCATGCTCCGTCCTACTTGTAATTTGGATACTGGGAAAACTCCAGAGGGGATCTGGACCATCCACTCTTCTAACTCCTGGCACATTCCCAAGAATGACGTCGTAAAGCGGTTCTTTGACGCACCGGGCTTCAATCCAACCGCAATAATAAGGTGTCAAAAGCAATACACGAGCCATAGGCATTCGCCTTACTGTACCATCCGCCAATCGAACTGGCGTTTCTGTCCCGGTGATATCTCTTTCCGGCACCATGGATTGTCTTACCAGAACAATGTTGGACCCAGTGTCTCTGAGTACAGACACTTTTCGTCCCTGCAGCATTCCCACTACTACTGGCATCGAGGTTTTCGGGTCTTCTGACCTCGGAGCCGTCGTGACAGCGCTTGCCTTGTCGCTGGCCTCCTTCTGTTCCATTTGCGTACTGTCAACACCAATGGTATTTTCGCTCGCAACAATGCAGGCAGTCTTATTTTCTGACTTAGCTCGGCAGGTTCGTATTGTATGTCCATGCCGTCCGCATCCCTCGCACTTCAAGGTCGAACTGCGAGTGCGACCCAAGGGACAATTCATAGCCCGATGCCCTATCCTGTCGCACATAAAACATTTGATTTTACTCCGAGTATTTTCTCTCTCATCTGGTATCTTCTTATCTTCCTTCCCCTTTCCTAAGTGCCTTTGGCCTTGGGCTTCTAAATACCGGTCGGCGTGTTCAGATAGTTCCGCCACCGTCCTCAAGTTGCGTTCTTTCAGAAATATCGCCACGCCCTGATGACATGATGCTAGGAACTGTTCTGCAATCATCTTGTCCCTCAAGTCTTCAAATGTCTTCTCTATGTTAGCCATCTCCAACCAACGATCAAAGTAGTTGGAGATTCGTGCGGCGAATTGCTGACCCGTTTCATTTTCTTGTGGCTTGGAGTTTCGGAATTTATCCCTGAAACCTTCGGCCGTTAGTCTGAAGCGATGTAGGAGAGCCTTCTTTACCTTGTCATAATCTAGTGCGTCAGTCGCTGACATCCGGCTGTACACGGCCAACGCTTCCCCCACGAGACACATACTCAATCCCGTCGCCCAGTCACTCTTCGGCCAGCCTTGTCCAGTTGCTATTCGCTCAAAACGTTGTATATAGGCATCTAGATCATCTCGCCTTTCGTCAAAGGGGGCGATAAGCTTTTGGGGACACACTGTCGCTATTCTCTGAGATAGCACGTATGAGCTATTTCCTACCTCTTCTCCACTATTACTCATGCGCAGCTGCAATTTCTTTTCTGTAAGCTCTTTTTCCAAAATCAAATTCCTATACGCACGCTCGTCCGCATCCTTCGCTCTCTCCTCAGCTGCTTTCGCTCTCTCCTCATCTTCCTTCGCAGCCTCTCGCGCCTCTGCGCGTTCTTCTCTTAATCGCTTCTGTTCCTCGTGGTACAGTGCTATTATGGCCTCAGCCGACATGCCCGCGGCACTCCCAGCCGTCATCAAACGTTCAAGGTCCATTCCGCTGCTCAAGACACCCCGAGGCACGTGACGAAGTTAAAGGGATCCTGGCAGGCTCGCCAATGTTGTCACGCGTAAGGTTAACGCCTGGTACGCTTGCTTGAGCGAGCGGAAGGAACACAGGAACGCAAGGTGCAGCACACACAACATTCATTCAAAATGGACTCTTAAGAACAGGAAAACACGGTAACATTCGACTTATCGCTCACGGCATGCGTCCTCCCGTAGTAAGCTTACCGCGCACACTACTGCGTTTACAAACGTCTGTGCGGCGATTCTCTATTCACTGTAGTAGGAGCGCTTACAGTACCGGTACTGTTCGACGCGAGTATCGGCGTTCCCCGGTCTGTGGTCTGTCGATGCGATCTGGTCGTCGTCCGTCGTTGTCAGTGTCCGGCGTCACCGATGCCCCAGCCGACGTGACGACGGCACGGTCCCTGAGGCGCTGTCGCGCTCCGGCAGAGCGGGGCTCGTGCCGGCTGGCGCTCCCGGTGCGCGCCGGCCCAGCTTGGTTCTCCGGACGGGATGGTGACTGGCTGTATCCAGCCTCCGCGCGTCTACGTTCAGTGGCAGCAACGCTGACGTGTCTTAGCAGGTAGGTCCGGGCCAGCGATGGTTCCAGGGACGTCGGACATCTGCTCGCCGAGGCTGGTACTCAGGCGGGACGTCGATGTGTCGCCTAAGATCTGGGGCAGGACCCAGACAGGCGATCTCCGGCCGTCTTCTCTTGGAATGCTGCGCCCGGTCACACCGTCCTTCTCTGCGCGCGCCCCTTCTCCAAGATGGCGACTCCACGCGCTCGCTCCGCTCTTTCTTCCTCGTCTTCTTTCCTTGTCCACGCTTGTCACTCCTGACAGCTTTATTAAAAAAACGATGAACTTCAAGACGTATATTTGTTGCAATTAGGGCATTTAGGCCGCATTTGTTGTTCCGTTGTGTATTTTTGTAGAGAGCAGATCTGCTAACCTGAATTGGTGCCCGAGCCCTCTCCCTTAGCCATCACATGGGGAGTGGGTGTAGGAAATAGAGGAGGGCTGTTCTGCCTAAGCGCTACACCACAGCGTCTAAACCCTCAGGCAACCTTAAGCTCTCGCGTGATGGCACGTGCAGGCAGGCCCGGCTGTGCCCTTGCGCGCACTACCCTGTCAGCCTTAACAGACGATGTTACGAAGAGGCATGTCTACTTCAGTTATGCCTTCGCATTGTTGCCCATTCCCTATTTGCACAGCCTCCGCTACAGGTATGTGTAGTGAAACTTGACAAAATATTTACTTTGCAAATGCTATGCCCAGAACTCATAAATATGTGGGCAATACCTTCGCATCGAATTTTCTTTCTTTTTCTTTTTTAAATGTAATGCACTTGCTGTTGGCGTTCGTCGTTGAACGCCAACAGCACGCGCTCGTTGCATTAGCCCCTTTGCACGGCGGCGAAAGTACGTCATCCAGTCGATGGCCGGCTCGCTTCTAAAACCACCTGCCACAAAAAGAAGAAAGAAAAATAAAATAAAAAAAGAAACGGCCGTGAGATCCAAAGAAAGCTATGCGGTATAAAAATCGCAAAGGTCGTATCAATTTGCGCAGGACTGATCATTCTTTTACACCGGGAAAAGAACACTTGTACTGATTTCGATGTATGCGATAAAAATAAAAATGAAATTCTAATCCTGATTTATTAACGTCATCATAATATACACGAGAGAGAAACATCGCGTCTTATTAGCGCGCAAATTCTTGTGCCTTATCTCTTTTGAAACAACTTCAGGTTAAGAAACCATCTGGTCCAGAAACATAAAGGAACGGCTAAGAACAACTCTAACTATATTTTAATGGGTCAAGCATTCACTAGACACCCTATTTCCAATAAATTAGAGGAGTAGATTGAATTACTGGGGGAGAAAATGGGGATCAAAGCTTCTCGTCTTGCCACCAGCTTGACCGACGGATAGTAGCCACTGCCAACTTTTGATGCGCTATCTATAGCTCAATACGAAGCGAAGCCTACCAAGGCGTCTAACGAGGAGCGGCCAGGAGTGAGCGCGCGCTGTCAAGCATGCGTGGGGTCTTACCTTAAATTTCGCGTGGTTCTAGGCTACGTTGAGTGTTCAAAACTAGTAGAAATTAGCGAGGTACAACGGCTGTGACACCGATAAGCAGGGTGAACAAAGTTTAATTCCTACGTCGGTGGCCGCTCTGTCGGCTTCTTCCTGAAGTTCGTAGTTATTCTCGAAATTGGAAAGCGGATTTTATCTTACTACAGCATGTTTGTTAAACAGCATCTATCAATATACACAGTAACAGTAGAAAGAAGCGCACGGATCCAAACACCCTTCTTGATTGATATCAGCTATTGGGCAATAGTATCAGTGTATGGGAATCTGCGATAAATTACGAATGAAAGCGTCCAGAAGAGAACAATGATCAGACTTCTTGGGGGGGGGGGGGGGGAGGTATTTTGTAAGGGTCCACCTAGTGGACTGTTCATTTTGGCCGCTACTGACTGGATGCAGCTGTACGAGAGGAGGAGACGAGAGACACTAGCCAATCAGCAGCGGCCGAAATGGACAGTCCAAATAGGTGGACTCTTACAGAATGCTCCCCTCCCCCTCCCCCCCCTCCCTTTTCAAGAGAGAGCCTTTCGAAAAAGGTGACTTCGCGCTTCGCTTGCGAACTCTACGCACCGCGCGCGATTGTAAAATTTGACTGGGATGTCCACAGCAGCGTGTGCTATCCGCAGACTGTTTTTTTTTCCCCACCAAGCCCGAAAGGTGTTTCAGGACCCCTTTCAAGGTCAGAAAGTGGGTTACTGGATAGACTGACTGATGAAATTAATGAGCGTTCCCTTGTAAATGGCGCGGTAGCTCGTGCCATTGAGCTCCCTATTTCTACATTTATGGTATGTTTACTTTCGGTGCTTACTACCCATGGTTCATGGTAACAAACTGCCCAACCATGAAGCGCTTTATTGGCCCTAAAAGTGCGACTGTTTTCAATTCGCGTTTTTCTTAAATTTATGCCCTGTCAATAATCCAGCGCCTCTGACTCTTCTCCACCTGAGATTTATTCCTTCACTTTTCTCTATAGCCTCTAAAAACCCGAGGCCCATAGACATAAATTAACGCCAACGGCGAACGTGAACTCTTAACCGCCGCCGAAACGCCGCCATCTGCGAATATCTAATTACGCAGGCCATAAATCGGCAGCGCTGCTATTGAAAGGAAAGTCTATACATGTTCTAGGCGCACTTGGAGCGGCACTCCGTTAGGCGTCGCAATGTTAGGTAAAAATTTGGTTGTCACAAATGGTAAAAATAATGGTTGTCACATTTGCTGATTTGGTTTGTCGAATGGGTGAATGCTGAGGTACTGGTCACTCTTCACGCATCGCTTGAATTTTCTTTAATTCTGGAGTCTCAGCAGCGTAAGGGAACGCAGACAATCAAAATATTGTGTGAGTTAAAAAAATAAAGAAAGAAAGATCAGGCGTGGATTCTGAAGTAAAGGCCGTCGTCTTGTGTATTGTGTTCGGGGTTGCTAAAAAGAACTGGGAAATGATTACCTTTATATCTTCGACGCTAATTATGGTATTTCTTCAGTCGAATATGGCTTAGAAAAATTTCAGCTTTCCAGAGTTTTGTAATCACATATGTCTACGCAAAAAAATTACTGACGAGCAGAAAATATTGTTTGACCGCTGTAAATGTTTGAAAGCAACAGCCACGTTTCTCCTTGTCTACAGCTAATTTTGCAGTTCTCTCAGGTTAAAAAAAAACGAGGAAAATTTCAGGTTCTCTTTCTTTCTTTCTTTCCGTTCATTTGTTCTTACGAACGCTGCAATGCGTAAGCATAATAACATTAAAACGCATTAATAAAAATTGCAAAAGGAAATTCTAAAGAAATTTGGCGAATAGCTCATTCTGTCAAAAAGTCAACAAAACAGTGCGATATACACCCAGGTGCTGACGCATTAGACACTACTCACGCAGATCATGTCGAATTACTACTTCGTTAATACAGGCGCCCCTACAGCCTGCAATCAAAGTGTCCATGAAAGTTTGTTTAATTTTTATCTGTTTTTCAATTTAACATATTTGTTTTCTCAGGAATGACAACAGCCGAAATCGTACATACTTATGCCATCAAATAAGGTCATATGTCACGATAGTCCAGCTGCATAAAGTTACTCAAAAACAACATCAATATCTTGGCTCTAGTGCTTGCAAATTTCAATGAATCTCTTATATCGGGTACAGATTCTGGCCGGCTCAAAATGGGAAGAGTGGTAGCAATATACAAAGCAGATAACCCAAATGACTTGGCGAGCATCGTCCAATAACCATTTTATCAAGTATTAATACGCTCTTCGAAAAGTAAAGCACGTAACAAACTAATTTGAAAGATAACGGATACTTTCTAACGCACAACACGGTTTTCTAACCGGTTACGCTGTCACTACTACCGTAAGTTCCTTGACAGAAGTTATAAACCAAGCATTTAAAAAAACTACTTCGTACTCGGCGTATTCTTATAAATTAGAAAAGCATTTGACTCGGTTGATCACAGTATACTATTATGACAATTAGCGCATTGTGGCATTAGAGGACATGTATTTGGCTTTTTTCACAGCTATTTAACAAATCGTAAGCGGTGGATAGAGGCAAAGGATATTCGCTAAAGAAAGTGAGAACAGGCATTCCCCAAGGACAGGTACTGGATCCAATACTCTTCTCTCTCTTCCTTAAACTTTATCCTAGATCATTCAGATTTTCTCATTTTATTACATGTTTCTCATGTTTCAAGTTATATATTTATGATGTCGGAGTCTGTGCAGGGACTACTTAACTCCGGATAAGCTTCCGTGCAAATCGTTACTTTGGCAGTGCTTAGGATACCCTAAGCACTGCTCATTTCGGTAGCGCAAACATTGCTAAAAAAGTTAAAGCATTGCCAAAGTGCTTGTGGAACCGCTACTGACGCACAGTAATCCGCCAATCCGATGATACGCCTCTAATTATTCCACGGCAGTCACTACAGGAAGCAGAATACATCGCTCAACGAGAGCTGCAGACTGCTTTAATATGGTTTGAAACTAAAAAACTTGTTTTCAACTATAATACCATGAAGTATGTAATATTACTTCTAACCGAAAAACTACTCCTACTAAGTGAAACTTCAGCCTTAGAGGCACACATATCCAAGATGTTAGTAGTCATAAATATCTAAGAATAAGGAATAAGCCTTGATTCATCACTACACTGGGCTCCACATATTGAACAAGTAACTAAAGAATATTTTTTGGTTATTGTACCTTATTTATCATCAGCCTATTTTATGTCCACTGCAGGTCAAAGGCCTCTCCCTGCAATCTGCAATTACCTCTTTCCTGCCCGGACTGATTCCAACTTGCGCCTGCCAATTTCCTAATTTCATCGCCCCGCCTGATCTTGTGTAATTCTCAACTACGCTTCCATTCTCTTGGGATCCATTCTGTAACCCTAATGGTCCATCGGTTATCTAATCTACGTATCACATGGCCTGCCCAGCTCCATTTTTTTCTCTCTTAATGCCAATTAGAATATCAACTATCCCCGTTTCCTCTTTGATACACAATGTTCTCTTCCCGTCTCTTATCGTTACGCCTACCATGCTTCGTTCCATCGTTTTGGCCCATATGTTAGCACGGGTAGAACGCATTGATGGTAGACCTTTCTTTTCAGTGAGAGTGGTACGCTTCCAGTCAGGTTCTGACAATGTCTGTCATATGCACTCCAACCCATTTTTATTCTTTAAATTTCCTTCCCATGATTTGGGTCCTCTGTGA
The DNA here is from genome assembly GCF_038994185.2 of Dermacentor albipictus. Taxonomy (NCBI): domain Eukaryota; kingdom Metazoa; phylum Arthropoda; class Arachnida; order Ixodida; family Ixodidae; genus Dermacentor; species Dermacentor albipictus. Next base: position 5,543,859 of record NW_027225577.1, read on the forward strand.
GCAATTGACCTTGATAACCGTACTCCTTCACAGACTCCGGAGGCTGACTGGCGATCCTGAACTCTTGTTCTCTTTCCAGGCTATTCACCATTATCTTTGTCTTCTGCATACTAATATTCAACCCCACTCTTATACTCTCTCTGTTAAGGTCCTCGATCATTTGTTGTAACTCATCCCCAGTGTTGCTGAACAGGGCAATGTCATCAGCGAACCGAAGGCTGCTGAGATATCCGATGTTCATTCTCACTCCTAAGCCTTCTCAGTTTGATAGCTTCAATACTTCTTCCACGCATGCAGCGAATAGCATAGAAAAGGTTGTGTCTCCTTGCCTAGCCCCTTTCTTTATAGGTATCTTACTTTTCTTGCGGAGAATCAAGGCAGCTGTGGAATCTTTGTAGACATTTTTCAAAATATTTACCTAAGCCTCCTGTACTGCTTGATTACGTAATGTCTCTATGACTGCTGGTATTTTTACAGAATCAAATCTCTTTTCGAAATTTATGAAAGCCATACAGAGAGGCTGATTGTACTTTGCAGATTTCTCGATTACGAGATTGATGACATGGATATGATACATAGCAGAGTATCCCTTCCTGAAGCCAGCCTGTTCTCTTGGTTGACTGAAGTCAAGTCTTACCCTTATTTTATTGGAAGTTATGTTGGTGAATAGCTCGTTACAATCCTGAAAGCAAGCTAGTAGGGCTATAAAATTTCAATTCTTTAACGTTTCTCTTCTTATGGATTAGTGTAATGTTGGCATTCTTCCAGATCTCTGGTACAGTTGAAGTCTTGAGGCATTGCGTACAAATGGCCGCAAACCTTTCAAGCATGGTATCTCCTCCATCTTTTATTAACTCGACTACTATTCCATCTTCGCCTGCCGGTTTTCCCAGGGTCATGTCTTGCAAGCCCTTCTTACTTCGTCGATAGTTATAGAAGGGGCCTCCGTATCCTCTTTCTTACGACTTCGAGTGAAGATAGCGTAGCTGCTCTGAGTACTTTACAGATAGGTATAGAATTCTTCCGCTGCTTTTACCGTGTTGTCAAAATCGCTGACGATATTACCCTGCTTATCTTTCAGTGCATACATCTTGGCTTGTCCTATGCCAAGTTTTCTTCTTACTTACTTCATGCTGCGTTTATTCTTTACAGCTCCCTTCTTTCTCTATATAATTTCCAATATCCCTTACTTTCTCCTTCTTGATCAGCTTTGACAGTTCCGCGAATTCTATCTGATCTCTTCAGTCAGGCACATTTATCATTTATCTTTTCTTTATTAGGTCCTTTCTTACTTGGGAAAGCTTACCTACTGGAAGCGTTGGTACCTTATCGCCCACTTCAACTGCTGCTTCTGAAACCAGCCTAGTTATGGTTTCATTCATTATCTTGATGTCGTCTTATCTTTCCATGCTAAAGCTGCATATTTGTTTGCAAGCCCCAGCATGAATTGGTCTGCTTTTACCCTTACTGCGTCTATGTTGGCGAGCTTTTTCCTGACTAATTTTAGTGTTTTTCTCTTCAGATAGAGGATGACCACTGCACTTGACCCTACCCAACACTTCTACGTCCTGCACTATACTGGGATCGGCAGAAGGTATGAAATCTATTTCATTTCTTGTTTGTTTCACCATTACGACTTTTCCAGGTCTACTTTCTGTTCCTACGCTTCCTAAAGAAGGTGTGCATTATTCGCGAATTATTCCTTTCCGCGAATTCTACCAATATCTCGCCTCTAGTGTTCACGAGCCTACTTTTCCCCCACCTTTGCATTGAAGTCGCCCATGACTACGTGCATATATAGTGCACTTTTCTCATCGCTAATTCAACATCCTCATAAAACTTTTCTATTTCTTCATCATCGTCCCTCGAGGTAGAAGCGCAAGCTTGTAATACCTTTATTATATACCTACTATTTACTTTTATTACGATTACTGCTGCCCTCTCGTTAATGGTGTAGAATTCGTCAATGTTGCCTGCTATGTCCTTATAGATTGGGAATCCTACCCCGTATTACTTCTTATTTGGGAGTCCTCAACAGCAGACGACGTGGCCGTTAGTCACCATTGTATTATTTTCACCAGTTTTTCTAACCTTATTAAGGCCAGTGATGTTCCAAACAATGGCTGATAGTTCCTCAAAGAGTCCTGTTAAGCTAGCTTCGCTCGAGAGCGTTCTGTATTGTACGTTGTCAGGGTCAGTTTCCAGTGGCGGCCTGTCCGTGTCCTTATTAAAGGCACGCAAACATTTCCATCCTCAAACATTACGTCTCACTTATTTCAGTATTTCTCATTGGCATTTAACATGTATAGAATCTAAGGGTTTCACCTAGGCCTCGTACATAGATCCTTTAATCAAAATTCAGAAACACATGGTGAGAACAACTGCATAAGCTTCCTAGGGTGCGACCCTTGCACAGATTTTTGCATCATTAAATATAATGCGACTTACCCTAGCTCAGGACTATAGCACAGCTATATTAATCCGCAGGCTACGAACCAAGAACAAGCCAGATCTCACATCAATATTTCTCACACCTACAACGGCTACTAGACAGGTGGAGCACAACAAATTCAACTTGCAGAAAGCTCATAATGCCTACGGTCAACGTTCCCTATGATTTGTCGGTGTAAAAATATGTAGTGAAATAGCCAGCTTCATTACAAAACTTTCAATCAAGGTTCCACCATTAAAACATCACTTTAAATCGTTTATATAAGATTACCCCTTTTTGCTTTTGCTTTGGATTGCAATTTATGCTAATGTATATAGTATGGACTCAAAACTATACACATGGGCTAGAGATCCAGATGATACTATCAACCATATTGTGTTACATGATGTCCGAATAAAGATTTCTTCATCTTCTTTTCTAGAAATCCATGCCAGTGCTGCTTTCTATAAAAGAAAGCCGCAGTGACCTGCGACTAGTGGGTAATGGTGGCTTTTAATACACATTCACTATCGTTCCAAATAAATTCCATTAAGTAGAGCATATTTGCACGACTGTTCCACTTAACTATAGGTGAAACCTAAGCAAGACGAAATGCCATTGAGAGTCAGCTCTTCCTTCAGTAAAGCTTCTTGCCTCTGCCGCAGTAGAACACTCTTGATTTCGTTCCATGTAAGTCGCCCCAAAGATGTGGAAGATCCCAATTTCGTTTCACATAGATTCCAATAATTTAGCACAACACTTTCGCAGTATATTCCGCTTATAATACTTAGTGGATGTTATGCGGAACCAGATTAAGAGTAGATTTCTCAGGTTTCTTTGGAGCATGTGTAAAAGAGCTACAAGAACAGATGACTCGTTGCAAGCAACACGAAGGGATGTTAAATGCGCTCTATGGACCTTGAACTGGCATTGTGATCATGAAGACAATATTTGAGAAGTTTTCTAAAGGGTCAGTATACTAATAACCTTAGTAACAACAACCCACAGAATACTGGAGACCTCTTTAGGCGGTTCCAAACAACGAACGCATGGGCTTATCCGCATAGGAATCTGCGCTTAGCTGGCACACGACGTATGTACAAATACGATATGAACTGAGCGTTTGATGCCGCAGAGCGAGCTGTGGAATTAAATAAATAAACAAAAAAGAATTGCCACCTAAAATTCGAGTCAGCGGCTCACATACTGTAATAAAATAATATTTGTTCTGCAAACATTGCGAGACTAGCCGGTCGCCACCCTTTCTCCAACTTCTTGTCTGATGCCACAGTCTGCATGTTTCACAACCAAGCGCTTTTTGAGCAGCGACTGTCTAATTCACACTGTCCAGAAAACTCCCCCCCCCCCCCCCCCCCCACTTCGTCTCACCAGTCTGACCACCCGTTTAGCCTGCTCTGAAAAGCATCAGACTTTGACAATGTTTATCGTTTCAGAATCATGCAGACGTCGTAACCAATACATTCTGCATGAATGAGGTGTCATTAAACTGCTTCAGCCCTTCCTGGATGTAAAATGCGCAGGTGCCGCAAGAAAGCATGCGTGCATGGCTGCGGTTTGAAAATGGGTGCTTTTTGTTCACTTGCCTCAGACGGGGTTGAACGTCTAGCCATGTTTTCACGCGCTGAAGACCAAGCATGGCCTCCGATTCTTGGACGTGCATTTGTCTTCAACGCTGTCGCCCTCATGCTGAATCGCGCCAGTCATTATGAAGCTATTTTTCTCTCTCATCAATGGGCAAACAACAGAGGTGGTGGCTGTTTTTTGACTACACTTCTCCTGCGTTCGGTTGTGTTTTGTTATACATGGGTTAGCCATGGAGATACTGAAGTAATGAGCACATTGGCTGCTTGATTTGCTTATATTTTGCAACAAAAAAGGCATATTAATTGGCATATTTTGTACTTAGAAATATCCGGCAAGTTATAGTACCAAGTGGTATAATCAAGAATTACGGCAATGTGATCTCGCGCCCAAATTTAAGCTAGAACAGAGCAATTTTAAGCGCCGAACGTTTTATGTTGTGATGTGCAAGAAAAAACACGTTTCATTGGACCATGGTAGATCGTATCCTTTTTTTTTTATTGAGATGAAATTTTAGGAGAGGTTGGCGCCTTTATTGTGGCACCGGCTACTCCTTGTCACTTGGCAAAGGAAAACAAGTTTGCGTAAAAAGGGAGAATAGCGACACGAAAGATGGCACTCAGTAGAACACTCAGTAGAACACTGGATGAATAAAAAATATACAGTCCAACAGTATATGAGTCGCAAAGTTCTGTGCATAAGTCCAGTCCACGTACGCATATATAAAGTCAGATATTTAGAACAGTCAGAACACTCAACACATGTAATGCACTGCAAGTACAGAACAATTATACATATTGCATAAAAGTTGCGATCGCCTCATAAACCAATTATGAATCACGAACAACGTTTATGTTACTAATTTAGCGCATTCGGATCATCTGATGCCTAATATTTTCCCAAAATGTTGGTCTCCTCTAAAAACTTTTTCAGAGCAAGAAGCGCTCTTTTTTGAAGGCCCGCAGTTGGCCATGGGCCAAGTATTTTTTTTAGAGTATCCTTAATATTTTTTTGCAACGTATGATGAAACATGAGAGACACCCACTAGAGACACACATTTTATGTTTGGTCAAAACACTTTTACGAGCATCCTACGAGGGCACGTTAAAGCACTCCACTGAGTTCAATTTTTATAGGTCAGCTATACTCGCTTTGTAGACCCTCACCACAACCGGGCACCCAGAAATGGTAACAAACAGATTCTTCAACTTTCTACCATCACTTTCGAAGAGGAGATGTGTCCGTAAACGCAAGCGCACAGGCGTTCGAAAGCGCAAGATGGAACGCATGGCAATAAATACACGGTAAATGGACAATATATATATATATATATATATATATATATATATATATATATATATATATATATATATATATATATATATATATATAAGTTTTCAGTATTACGATTCATTATTGCCATTAACGTTACTAACGCGCGAGACTACGTAAGAAGCAAAAAGAAAAAAAGGAAGATAAAAAGGAAAGCTAAGAACGAAACAGCACCAGCTCGCTCTGACCTCATCGATTTTGATGGCGTCTGCTTGAGGCTAATATGTTTTTTGATCGGTAAGTACTAACTATGTTACATTCTAAACAGCCTAAGCCTGCACATCGGAAGTTTCAAGTATGCGAAAGTGAAAATATACAAAGTGAGAATATATTTTGAAATCCGTGACGTCACACTGGCGTACCAGCGCGGGAGTTTCTGAACAAAAACAAAGTAAAAGTAAAATTTCGACCATCGTCTTTCCTTCGAAGAATCACCAGATTACCGCGAAATTAAGAAAAACATAGACTTCACATATAGTTTAAACAGTGTAAACTGATGGAGCGTTTGTCCTTAATGTCTCTTTAATTACTGGCCTTGCCTGCAATCTGTCAAGGTTGCTCTGAGGCGAAGGATGAAGCCGTGGCAGAAAAATGTTAAGGCTCCGGGTTATCGTTATCTGCACGGGGGGTCATCAAGAGTCTCAAAGTTGGCCGTGCGCGCGACTCTGATTTGGCGCAGGCAGATAGGCTGTCCGCTAGAATGGATTGCACTTTCGCGAGTCGATTTGCCACGAAGATGGCGGTGATGTAATTAACAATTTTTTTTACCTATTTACGCCACTAATTTAGGGACAGTTTTTAGTAAATGGTGCGGAGACGAACTGACGAGTACCCAATTTTTAGGCAACAAATGAGCGTGCAGTCCTTGTTTTAAGAGACCTAATTTTGATTCAAAATACGTATTTTTTGTTTGTTTCGGTAGTTGAATCTTGAGTAGCGTCGTTGCAACAGCAATTTTGTCAAATGGGATCAAATACGAACATTAAATAAAAAGACATCGTATATCAAGTGCAACGCGTCTGTTTTGTTTGGTGTGAATCAAAAATCTGAAAAAGACGAATAACTGCGACGTGGTGAACAAAACATATTAATGTCCTTCAGAACATGCAGCGTTGCGTAGGATGGGTTGATTGTAAGTTAAGAGTGTGTGGGAAGGTTTTCAGAAATGATGGCACACCTGAAGAAAACTCGGAGTGCATGAACGAGAGCACAAGATATGGGATCTTCTTGCTGCTTGAAGGGGTGTCGACGAACACACGCACACTCAGATAGGAACATTACAGTAGAAGTCTCATCGAACGGATGCAGGTACGTACTATTTCACGGATTAAATTTTGGTGTTGATTCATGTTATTGTTTAGGACGTGGTGCTGTTTAGACTCTTTGGCTTTGGAGTTTAATGTCAACTTTCAATAACTTTTTACGCAAAGCTAAACAAATAGACCTGCTGGAGCTGAGCGTTGAACCTACGCCCTTGTGCCGACCAGTATAACATCCTAACCACCAAGCCATCGCTATGAGTGTGCAAGATGAAGGAGGACAAGCTAAACAAATGCAAGGGTTTGTAGGTGCAACTCTGTGCCATCGGGAGTCACCGTGGGTACCGTGCGTTTAGAAAGAAATATTAATGTAATCTGAAAGAGCTTTAAGTACGATTTTGTCAAGAATATTTCAGTGCAACCAACGGCTAGCAGGTTCGTGTCATTCTAGAAGGTGCTCTAGATCTCCTATGCAAAACGAAGGAAAGGTGCGCCGTCTTTAGCCTGAGCATTATTTTCGACGATGCGCTGTACATCCCGTACCAGAGTGAGGGAAAAAAAAGCTGTTTATAGGTAGCTTGTGAAAAGGCACTTACTCTGAGCTGCGGGCCTTCAGCGTGTCAGCGGGGCGTTAAAACAGCGTTTCGTGGGCAGCGCCACCAGCCTCGCAACAGGTTCTCTACACTTGCACTTGAGTCGCATGACTATGTACCCAGTTTCTTCCGTTGAATTGAATGGGACAGTGAGATGCGGCCTGCGTGTCTGCAATGTTGACTTGGCAAAGACTCGATGCGTCTGCTAACTATAAGCCGGCATTGTTGCAAGATAGTGAAAGTGTTAGAATGTGCGCACACTTTCTGCTAACACACCGAATCACTTCTCTTGATACGCTACGAGTGATTGACGTAGCGTGCCAAGACGCCGATCTTTCTCCCATGCTTCGGACCTCCCGGTTTCGGCAAGAATAAATATACTTCTACTGAGGGACAAAGCGTCGCTAATAAACTGTACAAACGAAGACAGCGCACCGGTGCTTTGTCTTCCTTATGCAGTTCAGTGCTTCTTGAGTCTTTAATGGCTAACACAACATAGACGTGGCAACCGGAATGCATGCTTGTGCCAGCGTTCGCATGAGTACCAATGATGGCGTATGTACTACACATGTGGGCTACAAATGTTATGATATTCATGTCAACATCACAGCGTAGGAAACATGCACAATACTATGGCAGTTGCAGTGCCCTCTCTCTTGGCACGACATAACTAGCTGTGTCGCACAAAACGTTCACGTGGGAGTAAATAAGGCACACAAAAATTTGGAAACAAATATATACTTTGTAAAGATTTATTGTTTAATTATGTGAACTTTAGAACTAATGTCACAGTTTTTTTGTTGTTGTTGCGTCACTTACGGCTATCGTTCTGCGCACGGTGATTATGTCAGGGAAAAAAAGTAGCCGGTGCCACATATATGCAGCAACTTCCCCTTAAACATAGTTAACGAGGAAGTATATACATAACGAAAGCTGTACGCAACTATATATATAAATATATATACGCAAATAGAAGTAACCGCCTGTCTACGTGATTCATACGTTAGTAGGAATGTTGCAGAAAGCCGTGTTGTATGACATCTCAATTCCTTGTCAAGATTACGTAACACGCTTCCTTTTGCCTTTTCTTTACTACATGCCCCCTCTTCACTTGTCGCAATAAATCTCTCGCATAGGCATCTCTCCACAAACCACGCTCTTTCGAGATCTTTTTGTGCGTCAACCTAGCCAATACAGCGCTTGGTATTGCTTGTCGAGAAGCCAGAATCTTCACGTTCATCATCATTCATCGCCTTTTGGGGCTTTTCGTATTTCTTCGAAGATAAGGCTTGTCGTATGCACCAGAAAGGTCTCGCTGCCTTCGCCCCATATGTGGCTGTGTTTATGCGAAAGGAGGTGACGTGCAGTCTCGGTGTTCGGGGATCCCATGCTTGAGAGTACTGCAGATTCACGTTTTTGCTACTCTGCTGCGACACTTAAACCCAGCTGTCAGGTCAAGGGCCGGGAAACCTTTTCGTCTTTGTCGGGACCTTGCTGCTTGGTCTGCATGCTGAAAAAAGAGCTTCTTTACGCCGTGTGATGTTCTGTTTTCCTATTTTACTCTGATGTTCCTTATTTAAAGGATGTGGTCAGGATGATAACAAATATTTAAAAAAAAAGATGTTAGCAACATGTCAAGAAGAAAAATTTCGCCAGAGAAAGAGAGAAGTCATAAGGGAAAGGCAGGGAGGTTAACCAGGCTGAACCCGGTAGGCTACTCTGCACTGGGGCCGGGAGAAAGGGGATTCGAAGAGGATAAGGAAGAAAGAAGTTCAAAATTGGCACTGTTACACACACAAGCGTTTATCAGCAGCGTTCTGCCTTCCACTTCCAACTTGAACATATTGCAGATGCACACTACAGGCACACTAGCGTTCATGCTGAGATGATGTGCATATGCACTGATCTGCGCGAAACCGGCAGTAAGGTTGAAGGCATAATGCATCTAATATTTCACTGGGTGCTCGCTAACGCCGATGGTCTCCCGCCGTGGTTGCACCGCGGGAACTAGTGAGGTGCGAAGCCAGAAGGTCACTAACAGGGTGCTGTTCCTCCTGACCAGCCGCAGTAGCCTTCTGTGCTGCTGCAAGCCATTATGCCGCGCCCGCGTGTTGTTAGAACACCATCCGAGGAATTCAAGTGCAGCAATAAATATTCCTCTCGCTCCCAATCATTCGCGCTTCGGGCCAAATTGCCCAGTTTTTTTTTTGTTGCAAGTTTTACTTGCAGAAACTCCTTCTGACTCAGTTTGTCTTCCTTCACCAGGACACGATGATTTTCGTTGCAGCCGCGTATATATTAGTAAGGTAAGCGACAAATTGGCATCGAAGATGAAAAACGGTGTCGCCACGCTGGCGATAATTGGGTTGTCATCTGCGAGACGGGCTATGCATCGCGAAGGAAAGCATTAGTCCTTGTAATGAAAAGAGAAGCTTGGGCTATGCATCACTAGGAAAAGCATTAGTCTTTCTAATGAAAAGAAAAGCGTATTTTGGCGTTGCCTGGCGCGTATGTGTCTTAAAAAATTCGATAACATGTTATATTTTTTTTCGTACTGTGTTATTCTACTATCCTGTGTCACGACGAAAACAAAAACTCTCGGGGACCAAGCGTAGCGTAATTTATGGCGCGTTTAAGCGCCCCTACAGGTCGAAGTTTGCGTGTAGCTTTCATTAGTCTTGTTTATACCTTACCCCCGTTTGTCTCTCTACACGTTTCTAAAGTCCATCTTTGTCCGTCACGGTGCGATTACGCGGGGCTTGCCGAGTTCAGATTGGCGCGATTTGTTGTAGTGTCCGTGTAGAGCCACCGCATCATTCGATAGAGGCTACATGTTTGTTCATTCAGATTACTAGTAACCTCATTCAGTTGGTGTGTAAGCTTACGTTGGTTTTGTGACGACACGACAGTATGCATTGCTCTTTTGGCATTACTGAATTTTGGTTGTGGCACAGCTGCAGCCTGAGCTCTTTTCTCGAACCCAGATGTCCTTCGTACGTCTACTAGGTTACTAGTAACCTCATTCAGTTGGTGTGTAAGCTTACGTTGGTTTTGTGACGACACGACAGTATGCATTGCTCTTTTGGCATTACTGAATTTTGGTTGTGGCACAGCTGCAGCCTGAGCTCTTTTCTCGAACCCGGATGTCCTTCGTGCGTCTTTTTCCTGTATCGCCGGACATCATCACATAATTATATTCCTCTTCCAAATCAACAAAGTTTAACCGACGTTCTTATATTTGGAGAAGTAATTCCTACAAAGCCAATTATATTTTATAGTACTAGAACTATTAAAGTCCGAATTATTTTATTAGTCAACGGCAATATGGATCAATTACTAGATACGCAATCTCGTAACGCATTTCGCATGACTTACGTCTAGAATTGTTCGTGCGCTTTGTTCAGTACAATGAAACGAAAGGTCGCTTGTTGTAACCTGGACATGTAACGGTTGTTCTTGCTTTTTAACTATTCGCTTCCATAACTCACTGGACTCAGAGGGAATCCCTTATGTTTGAGAACGCTGCTAGAAGATTTCTAATGCAAGCCGACCGAAGAAGCTCTCGATACAAACACATCAACAGGCTGCAGGGTATGGAACAATTTCTTTTACACATCCGTGATCGGGTGATTCAATGGCTCTCGCACCTTCATTCCCAGTCCCACACCCTAATTCAGTCATTTAGTTTCCCCACTATTCTGGGCACTGCTTGACACACATACGTGCCTAATGTAATTTAATCTGAGTACAAAAATATGCTATGTTCGATGCTGCATAAGCATCGGAGAAGTTTGTTCCATACTTCACATTACACCACTGGTAATTCGAGTCGTGATGTACAATTAACAGCTTTTTAGCTGGAATGCAGGACATATGGTGCAGCAGTGAGTTTTTATTTTTGATCAGTCTAAAATCTACATACCGGCCGTATCATCTACGAAATGTGTTTTGTCCATGTTTGGCGACCACGAGTTACACGTCCACACCCATATATATCATGTCTTTCATGACTCAGTTCCCCGGGAACTTATGTCCTGCATGAATGACTAGTGGCCATTAGAATAGATCGTTTTGTTTAAATGTACTCAAGTTTTGAAGCATGTTTTCGCTCTCCATTGCAGTACCTTGGTATGCAATAAAAACTGAATTCTGCTGCTATTGCAGCATAGAACTTAAGGAACATTGTCAGAAACTACTGCCCCGAGCTCCTTTCTCTTACTCTTCTTTGCTTTTGCTATCCTACTGCACGAAGTCTGGGCACCACTCGGCTCTCCCTTCAGTTTCTCCCTTTGATGCTCTCTCCTAAATTATATTGCCACTTCCATCACACACCACATGCATACTCGGTTCTTTCATTTTTCCGCAGAGGAATAGACACGACCTTGACAGATACAAGGAGTGTACGCCTTACACACCACGGCTCTACAGTGTTAGTCATTCACAGAGCCTTAGTATTGCGGCAGTGTCGCACTTAACTATACGTTTACGTGATGACAGATGCAGGAGTACTGTGTTTGTTATCGTTCTCACTTCACTCCCACACAATGGTACATAGTACCCACTTTTTAACTAACCCGACGGAGCGAGTCTCTCGTATATCCAAACGCAGATACTTTGTGTAAGCGTGTGTTAAGCGAACGTATTTTCCCCAGGCCGGAAACTCTCCACTGACCGTCTCACTCGGCTTGTCCAGTTTTAGTTTGCCGCAGTGACACCGCAACATCAAATAAATAAATCGCTCGGAATTTAAGAAGTGTCCGGATGAGTGCAAGCTCTTTTACACTAATCATTCTATGTGAAAGAATAAATGCCCAGGCTAAATTAATTTCCATTTGCAATTATTGAGTACGTTGGTCTATGACATCTAATTCCGGGAAACGTACAACCGTGTTCACATACACATATTAATGCACCCTTCGATGGAATTCTTGACCAGAAGTGGTTTTGACACAGCGCCTCGAACCCAGACTCATGCCTACGAACAAGAGGACAAGTCGCACAGGCCCCGAGATGAGCTATATCAACATAGATTTGTAGTTTAATGCAATAAGTATCGTTGTGATACGTGATTTAAGATATACTCAACAAAGATGCCATGAAACGCTCAGGTTGCGCTAACATTTTGTGGCGTAGGGACTTGTCAAAGCATACAAATATATTAAGAAAAATTTCTCGGTGTCGAACGTATATCATGATAGTCGGAGGCAAATTTATTAAAAAAAACAAGACAGATACTACACATACACTTCAGGTAAGAAAGATACTGCTAAAAACTAGGCAATTATCGCCAAGCACTGTTGCGTATGACCAACGAAGTGTCCCCTCTAGCCATTGTACCGTGCTCTCTCTTGTATCATCCTTTAGAAGAGTGATGAATTGGGCCTGTTATCCAGCCCAACTGCATTGCAAAAAAGAGCTTTGAGGCATTCACAGCAATAAAACATGACCGTTGTTACACAACGTATCGTTTATAATAAGTGTTCCCATCGGGCAGAGAGCGTTGGTAATTAGTTTGCAACGGTGGTAGGGGAGCACATCTTTGGCCTCTGCTCTCTGACACTCATCTGGTGCCGCTTAATCATCGGCTCCAGGCTTAGATAACGTACGTCAAGGTTTATTTGAAGAGTGCTGTGGATCCTTGCCCGAGGTCGTTCTTCTGCTCTGGCAAACCACCATTCCGGCGGCAGCAACAGTTTTCCCCGGCATGCTAGCTTGTGCGCTGAAGCGTTCTGGGTGTGTTTACTTGCCGCGACTCCCAGCTGGCACTGATCCGCCAGTCATTGTCCCGAGGCAACGAGGAACCGAGAGTCCAGTGCTGGCTTATGCTGCCCAAAGTAAAATCCATCTGCAAAGGCTCACCTAACATCCGCAGCGCTGTCCTCCTCGCTTCTGTGCCCTGTTCGGTTTCCTGCCACATTCGCCGCCGGCACTCCCTGTAATCCCCCTATTCCTGAGCTTGATAGCGAGTGGACCATACCGAAATTGGGTTTCCTCCTCTCCTCTTAATCAGCAGGCAATCATGCGGCCGCGTCTCTACCGCGTACAAGCGCAACAATGTTTTGATTTGTTGCATTGTTTGCCAATTAGGGTGCAGTGCACCCTGCAAGTGGGCCCTGCCTTTCGCCCGGAGGACAAGTGAGCAGGATCTGTTTGTTTTCGTTTCTGCCCCTTCCCCACGACGAAGTCCTCGCACTTCCTGCTTTCCTATGACGAGCACATCACGTAACGGCGGGCGCTTGTTTCGCGTTTCCGCCTTTCTCAGGGCATAGCGCGCTCCTTCTCTTCTCGTACTTGGTTAATTAGGACGGGATGTTTGCCTTCCTTGATTGTTTATGGGTGTCGGAACCCCGTTCGTACATCGAACATCGGTCGCGTAACAATGTTCTCTTCCTGTTTTGCTACACAAACTGTCGATGCGACAAAGAACAACAGGTCTTCCTTCAACCAAGTGTAGTGTTCGGTATACATTGTGTTAAAAAAAAAGAAACTCTCCCGCATTCTCTGGCGGATATTCAACTGGTGCCTTCTGCTTTCTTAAATGAAAATTATGTCAGAATTTCTGCCGCGGGATTATCATTGTTATCACCCGCCGTTCATGGCTGACCGATTTCCGTGATAACCTACGCGGAGCAGTGCCACTGGAAAATATGTTTGTTACATCATCCCGGCCCTTGATTGCTGCGTAAGTGAAACGTTGATAACCGGAATATGCATACGACCATGACATCTCTGTTGTCAGACTCCTTCCGGAAAGATGGAATCTAGGAACGTTTGCAACAACTGCAGGCCGACTGAGCTTCCAAGTATCTTGCCTCACTTCAGAATGCAATGAAACGAAGTAAATATGCTTTAATTCTGCAAAAACCCGGCATTTGCTGCATGATATGGGATTAGCATAGTATTTAGCATCACTATAGTTGGTCAATCTTCTATGACGATGACTGGGAAAGCTTGCATTGCCAGTGAAATCTGGTTTCAAGTTTCGGTGATCCACGAGGCTCGGTGCATATCTTCGAGCATGTGAATAAGCTTCGCCAAACGCCCTTTCCTAATTGAGAATATTTACAATCATGGGCAATACGAAACTACTGCGGCATCACAGTTCACAAGAACTGCTTCTTGCCTTAGTTCGCAATTGCTGGAAGACATGTTTGCCTCTAACAGGACGCACACAAATAAGGAAGGTACAATGACAGTCGTGCCACCGTGAATGTGTCTTCTTTTTTTGTGTGAGTATCCTTCGCTTTAGCGGCAGGTATGTCTGAGCAACACTTAAAGTCGCTGTATACTTTACAAATGAAGACATTAAGTAACAAAACCATGAATGAGAAGAAAGAAAAACAAAAGTGAGCTCTGAGGTGTTATGAAGCAGCGCTTAAGTGGCTGGGCACTGTCTGTGCCAAAAAGCTAGTAAATTACATTTCGGCGTCAATTTAGGAAACCCAGGGGGTTAAAAGAGGGCAATTACCAATCCGTCCACCACCTCCTCTTGGTACTTCCCTTTTCTTCTTTCCATCATTATGTTAACTTTATTGTGACTTTCGCTTAATTAGATGAAACCATACTATAGTTCATACTTAGAGCCTAACCACTTGAGTGTTCGAGTATGCTTGACGAGAGACAGATATACTGAAGTCCAAAACTTCCCACCACTAAAAATGCGTGAAGAACGATGTTTAATACTGCTAGTGAAAAAAAAAAGTATTTGATATGCTCGTTGCAGTGCGGTCTCGTGAAGGTCATGTGACAAATTTGGCAAATGCGAACGCTCTTTGAAGTATATGCCCCAGGTCTAATAGGTCTGCTTATATGTCGCCGCGTTATAATTCGACGCCAACGCAGCGATTTCATGCATTACTGCAACAATGGCACCAGCGACACCCCCGTTCTGTAGACTTCCGTCAAGAGGGCGAGAGGGGGGGGGGGGGTTGTCTTGCTTCGAGAAAGCAAGGATGTTTTATTCATAATTATTCAAGATAATTTATTCACAGGAACTGCAAACTCCCATAGATCAGCTGGCAGGAAGTCGATAATACGTGTAGGCGTGCCCAGACTATTGTTGTCGCATTTTCAGTGTTTGTGTGCCACTGGCACCAAAAATCTTGCTAATCAATGTGTTCTGAGTTTTGCACGATGCTCTACATTTTTTCTACGTGTCTAGCCTGTTGCAAAGGTCCGAGACATATGGTTGCCTAGCGCTTGTTTGCAAGCAGGTGTGTTTGGGCTTTTTTTACTCCTGGCCGTGAAGCTCTGTTCTGTTTACTTGAGTGGTCCATAACAATAAAAGATGAAAAGAAAACGAAGAGGTCATCTGCCCACGTAAGCTTGGTAGCTGAGGTTTTCACTGGTATTTGAATGCCCGGAGAACTGCTTGTTTGTTTCAACGTACACTCGTTTTTAGCCTCATTATCTTGATTCTGTTCTTTCCTTTATTCTAGCCATCAAACCAATATCAGGATGCGCATAACCTTGCCTCCCTCGCTGCTGAACCTCGCAATCGCTTGCTCGACGCACACCCACACAATTAAGCGGCTTTTTTAAAATATGTTTTCGCGCATGCAATAGACATCCTATGATCGGTGTTTCTTGCATGACGATAATGAAATGATGACAGGCTATAAATGGAAGCGAATAACTCAGGATGAACTCGTAAATAAAGATAACATAGAGGGACTGGCCTATCAGTTGGAAAAATACCAGAGATGATCAAGCCTATCCTGTTATGTACGTCTTTGTTTGTCTCCATTTTAAGTAACATTTTAATAGCTGCAGGCTAGCTTTATGTTCTTCGGAATCAACCCTGGCTTTGCCTGTCGTGCTCCTCATTTCACTTACGGCGAAAATTGAATAAAATTGAATCAGAGACCACTGTAGAAATTGTGTATTTCCATTTGCACAGTCGATTTGATCAGAGTTCAACATGGAGCGTTAGATTTGTAGGATTGTACTTTCAACGAATAGTTATTTGTCCAGAGCGTCTTTGATTATGGTACAATTTCAATACGTAACCCCTTAAAATACAGATCGTTAAATAAGTCGGGAATATGAAGGCGTTCCATGGACTTCAGTCTACAAAAATAGAACTGTATAACCTCATACACTTTTGCCTATATACGTTCTGCAGACAGTTGTCTACAAACGTGAATTTTCACTAATCTATAGACGATCTGTAGAGTGACTATAGGCTTAGACATCTTATAGACCAGTCTACAAAAGTTTAGGGCCATTAGTGCATAGACTGTCTATAGACGATTCCTGCTAATAGCTAGTCCAAAGACTTTAGCCTTACACTATATGTTGACTATTGTCGATACAGGGTGTCCCAGCTAACATCAGTTGAACGAAGAATAATGTAAAAAAAGACGGTGCTGTAAGATCCGAATTTAGGACCTATAGAGTTGGAATGGCGCCTATTTTTCCAATTTTTAATATGTTGGCGTCGCCGTAAAATGTTTGAAGCTCCAGTGCCATTGGGAACATGATTCCATGTTACTCCCTGAGGGGAGACAATCAAAGCCGCGTAGGGCGTGAAGTGCCTGAAGCGGATCCTCCCTGCAGATTAGGAAGAAGACGACCGAGACTAGGGGAGCAGGAAGGGAAGAGGAGGGCATTAAAACGGCAGACTAAACGGACCGTTTCATTCTTATTTCCTTACATACTTTATGTATTCGTCAAAACAGGAAATCCGCACACAGATTTATGAATATGCAAAGGTACTTAATGATGCATAGTTCTCCCATATGTCACGCAAGCCATTAAGACCCTATCTTTAGGTATCAGCCACGTGTGTTTCTGAAAGCGGTAGACGTATAAGCAACACGTTTAGTCAAGGAATAATTGCATTTGTGGGCTTTTGGCAAACCAAAGTTGCGTTTACGTGGGGAGGCGGAAACGTGCATAGGCATTCGATGTTAATATTCACTGGCTTGAAGGTATTTGTCATGTACAGAATCTGAACGCTATGGTGTTTCCGCACCGCGCTACCAGTAAAGCCTGTTTAGTGCGGCAGGAAATAAAACTCATTAGCAGAACTTTATATCTGCAGAACCGCATCATCGAACGCTTAGTCACACAACCGTTCCAAGCACCGATATGCTACATATGTACAGACATAACAAATACACTATAGAGGACATGAACTGAGGCGGAAAATTGCACGATGGTCGTAACTTCGGCAGCTTAAGCTTGATCATGTAGCCGGCGCCATTATTCTACGCTTCCCTCGCGAGCTTTCTCTCGCCTGCTCCTCGTAATGCTTTCCACGCTAAAGTACGCGGCAGTACTCTAATATAGGGCGTTGTATATGAGAGTTAAAGCGTCGCCAGTGGCATGTAGCAGAATTCTACATTTTGAGATGGACAACATTAAGAGGCGGACATTATTTACACGAGAAATAGAAATGCATGTTTTACATATAGAGAAAAATTGCGGAAGTTGTGCTAATTAACTTTTAAGGTTAATTAATTTACGAGACATATATCAATTTACTAGCTTTAGCCGGTGAGTTCACAAGACATATTTATTTGGAATGAACTCCGAGGATAGCGCGTCTCGAAGTATGCTTTCTTAATGCATGTGATCAAATGTAATGATGTTATAGTTATTTTTCAGGCTGAACATGTAAGAAGACATATTGTTGTGTTCAAAACGTAAATAGAACAGCCGTGAACCTTTCCCGTACGTTCGACCATGGTTATCTGAAAGCTGGGGCCCATTCAAGATTCGTTCCAAGTAGATGTGCTCTGAGGACTCACTGACTTCATTTCCTAAATTACGCTATGTGCCAGAACTATTTAGTTAAATAGTTGATTACTGAGATTTTGCTAACTATTCAATTACGCATTGTGAATTTTTACCAAAGCAATGTTCTCCTTTTTGAGTAATCCAGATCATTGAGTAGATTTGCACTATATAGCCATACAAAAATTTGTAAGAAGTGTTGACGTTCAAAAAACACCTGGTACAATATTTTGACGGGGTAACATCAGAAGGCGCATGAATGGTATTACAAGGTATGACGGCGTGAATTTTATAGTGCGACTGACAAGAACTTCAACTAGCGATATCAGGAATCTGATACGTATCATGCTTGCGCTACATGCTTCATTGCGATTGTACTCCCGAATAAGCGCTGTATAACATCTCGACTGTGTGAAAAATAGACTGTTTTTCCGACGTGTGCGTTTAGCCACGTTTCTGACTAATCACAAAGTATACACACAGGCGCTGCTTTAAGATAGTCCTTGTGCAGCGACCATGTGCTAACGGCAACGTTTTCTAGTTGGCTTCGTATGCGTCTGATTTGCAGAGTCAGTGCCTTGCTTTATTAGACTGTATGTACTGTCAGAATAAATTGAAGCGCGTACGTTTGATAAGTTATCATAGCGCCTGCTATGCGTAGTTTCTTGGGACTGCGACATCTAAACGCTCAGTAGGTGCGTTCTAAGCATGCAGCAATCCCAACTGTATGTTTTGGAGACTGAATTAGGTCGCTGCTATGCGAATGGCGGAGAACCTGGAAACGGAACAATGTACTGGACTATTTTCGGAGTTGCTTGCATTATAAGTAACGCAGATAGTACGTACAGTGTATGTTGCCGATGATTATATAGAGGACGTAGTTTTACACCTGCTGCTTATTCAATAATATAACCATACGCCCCTTGCATGATGACATTTATTATTATAGTATGTAGTGTATACGTCTGCGTGCGCGTTTAGAGCTGAATATCATCGACACAAGACACCAAATCATTTGTCTGTCTTGTCTTCCGATTATGCTGTGTTACCTTTGATTTACAGTTACTAAAATGTCCTGTCTTTACTACATTGTCTTGTTGCTCATTACAATGAAATGCATGCATGTATAACATCTATACATGAGAACATGCCTCACCTAATCTCTAACAAATTTTTGAGCAAATTTGTAATGTATTTTAAAAAGGTTACCTCCATTATAGTGTGTTGCGGCTTCCTCACACAAATCTGCACCATATTTAACGCAATTTACGTGATGTTGCTTGTAAACTGAGTTAAATCAGACACAACTGCTTGACTGGCTGAAATAATACATTTTCTAACCGGCTACCGTGAGCTGTCTTACTAAATTTGGCGCGCGCAGAGGACGCAGTGTAAGGAATGAAATCTCCCTCACTATTTAACTGTACAAGACAAGAAGAATCGTATCCGGAATGTTTATTGATTCTTACCTTCACTTGATATAATATTGCCGATAAAATTTTATTAAGAAAAGAAAGTTGACTAAAGATGATGCAGTCTATATCTTAGTTAGCTATTTTGCAGAAGAGGCACACTGGGGTCCTTTCAGCAAAATAGAAAGCTACTGTTCTACTTATACTGCTTCCTACACACTCTAAAAAAATTTCAACATGAATTAAGTAACGACTTCTCTGCGCACACATTGAGCCCGATCTCCTGCGTTTACATTATGGAAATCAGAAACTTTCACCATGTTTTTTGACGGCCAGAAGAACGCTGGAGATCCTAAATATTCCAGCGATTAAGTGAGCAGGGTCTTCACTTATCAGCGGGACGGTTACGCGTATGCAGGAACTTCTGTACTAGTGCTTAGATATTCAGCTGATGCTTACGAATACTGAAGAAACGCGAAGGTAGGTCAGTGGCCTCGCTCTTAATTTGGAGGTTATTGTATGGCGGTACATTGGTGCGCATTAGCATTTTCGAACCACATCTGCCCCCGATCGCCTTGCTTTATCGCTTTTTTTGAAAGAGGAGAAAGCCTTAGCTTTTCTACTTCTGCTTGAGATCAGATGAAGATTGATGACGCCACTGATACCGGTTGTTGAGAAAGCAGTAACTGAGAGGTCTATCGACCGACTTCCGACCGTGACGAGTGAAAAAAAAAAACAAATTTGCATTTCAACTTCTAAAAACAAGATTGTTCGATCGCTCGGCAACATAAAGTTCGATCTAAACGAAGTAGATAAAGCCTGAGCAACAGAAAATATAAACAAAAAATATTTGGCATCGCCTAGGTTGAAACGAAGTAGTCTCAGCTGTTTGCTCGGCGTTGCAATATAATTATATAACCGAATTGCAATACGAACGATTTACAATCGCTTAATAACCTTGTTTTTCTATTTGATGAGATTATTTGTCCATATAAAAATAAAGCTACCGAACTACTGTACTTCGGAAATGAAATTAAACCTGGAAAATTGTGGCAAATGAACGAGCGTACGGAATAGCATTAGGCCTTTATGTGGCCTCCTAGACTTACGACGCCACTTACCGATCCTTTGATTAACAACCCGAGTCGTACTCGTGCTACAGCTGTTTGCGCCAATATCACCATCGATGAACCATACTCTAGTAGAGTTGACTGTTGGGCTAGTTGGTCGTCCATATTTGAAGTAGTAGCTTAGCGCAAATAAAACCACGAACACAAGGGAGACAGACAAGGACAAGCGCTGAACTCATTGCGCTTGTCCTTGTCTGTCTCCCTTGTGTTCGTGGTTTTATTTGCGCGAAGCTACTACTTCAAATATGAACCATACTCACCCAGACCGCAGCTTCTTCTGCTTTACTTGCCGCAGATGAGCCCCAATCGTCAACTCGGTTCGCGACGTGCACAAGCGCATTCGAGTTTTAGGACTTGAACACATTAGAGACTTCAACCTGTTCATACATCTCGGTTCATAGATGCATCTAAAGCCCACGAAACCCCGAAGGAAATCGCACATGATAGTGAATGGTTTATTTGAATATCTTATGGCTGCTAAATGATGAACAATTCGCCTAACAGAAAGTTGGTGTAAGTGCGTCGGCAAGAAGTACACAAATATTTCTTAATAGAGAGAAAGGCTGCTAATTAGTAACGATATTTTAAAATAACAATGAAGAGTCGTTTTTCTTTGCTAGGAGCAGCTACGAAAGCACTCTAGCACACAGTAGGCAAACCGATTTCAAGCAACGTGCTCCTCTAGTACCGCTGTCTTGCACGCGTAAGCATCATCGATCCGTGTGAAAGATACCTTATCTTCTATTACACTCTATCATTCGCGTGCAAGCGCACTTCTAGCTGTCTTTCGGACTGCCGCTTTCATAGAGCATATAAATTAAATTCTGGGGTTTTATGTGCCAAAACCACGATATGATTATGAGGTGCGCCGTGGCGGGGGACTCTGGATTCATTTTGACCACCTGGGGTTCTTTAACGTGCATCCATTGCAAGGTACACAGGCATTCTTGCAATTCGCGCCATTGAAAAGCGGCCGCCATGGCCGGGATTCAATCCCGCGACCTCGGAATTAGCAGCGCAAACGCTAGAGCCACTACACCATTATGGCGCGTCGGCTTTGTAGTGCCACAAGCTATGTTACAGGATGCGCTGGAGTGCATAAAGGTATGCACTCTCTTTTGTCGTTGCTGCAAGACATTGGAGAACCCTGGTTCCGCCATTTTCCCGTTGGTAGTAATCGAATAAAACACACAAGAAATTAGTATGCAGCGACGATTGAAGATAACAGCCCATTTCTTAGCGTTGTCCAACGATTCACTCAGTGAGTAAGCAGAACCATGCTTAGGACGAATTTCGAAGAAAAATTCACAAAGACATGGTATTAGCTACTACACAACGCTGGGATGGTGCACGAACCTATTTCTTACGTAGGTGTTATCTCCTTTCATTGCAAGGTTCTAAAGAGAAGGCACATCCGGGCCCGTTTGTGCATTGAGCGTTCTGCACTGCTCACTTCAACTTTCTAGTTCGGTGCAAACCTTGTCCAATCTCACTACGCCGGTCACATGATTGCGACGCTGTACGAGGCTGATTTTCAGCTCTCACTGTCAGGAGGGGAATGATGCGACAGCAGCTGCTGCAGTTGCCGGCGACCGTGCTCGCTATTTCTCCTCGCGTGTGCGCCAAGTCCGTCTCCCATCATCCATCGCTTTCTTTGGCGTCCTCGCACAGCGAAACGACGTTGGGTCACGTAATGCAGTCGAGAGTGGCGTGAGGAGAACGGCCTGTACCTCCCTCGTCAAACAAAACATCACTTGCGAGCTTTTCCTTTCCACGAATTCTTCGCACTTTGCTCTCCGTGATGGATTATTTTCTCGGATGCTGTGTTTAGCAACCGGCTGCCTGCATGTGTTCGTGACTTGAGAAAGCTAGAGAAAAAGGCACTGAATCATGTTACCCTGCTTTGGCCGCAGCTTTAACAAAGACTTGGGGAAACTGGTGACAACCGGAACTTGTAGTGGGCGTCCCAGCTGGTGTGAATTACTAAGACATGTTCTTCTTTAAACGCGCTCAGTTAATCCCCCCTTCCCCCCCCCCCTCCGCCGCAAAAGTTCTGCCTCTGCTCTTGCACATGCCTCTTCTAAGCATTTTTATGGTATCTTACAACAACATAGGAAATAAAACCAGAGGAAAGTGGCATATTACTTTTGTTTGTACCTCTGTCGTTCCTTTCGAGAATTTATCTAGACATGTTCACGCCAGCATGAATGACCGTCGCACAAAAATGCAAACCAGCCAAGGAAGAATGGACAAGATGATTGCGCATGTCCTGCCGCTCTTTCCTTCTGTAGTTTAGTTTTATGTGCACAATAAATCATCAAGAATGATATCAATCCAAAGAGTAGCCCGCGAAGATGACCTAATGAAGAGCATTGATGGCTGCTTATCCGTCCTTGCTGAGTTCCTTCTCTCTCAACGCGCTTTTTGGTATCCATAACAATGAATTCATCAGTTTTGCTTTATATAAGTGTACGTACACGACATTGAGTGCCATTGAAAGTCAGTTAATCTTATTAAGCCATGCGCCAATCACCTCGAAATTCCTAAGCTTATCCCAATTCACGCATTTTCGCAGAACTTATATGAATAGTGCAGTTTACCCACCAGCTTTTCCCGTTTTTATTAGTCCCTATGTTTGTTATCACGGGTATTCGAATGAGCATTTCGCTGTATCGTCGTTCACTTTTCTTGCAAGTGATCGCTCCTCAGAGCTTGTTTCTTTGGCTTATAAAGTGATATACTCGGCAAGCTGATTGATTCATGGGCCTTGAGGTGCCAAAGCAACACTGCGAGATACGTCGTATTGGAAATCTTTGGATTAATTTTGACCACCTGGTGTTCTTCAATGCGCAGCCAGATCAAAGTACATGAGCGTTCTAAATTTCGCCTTCATCGAAATGCAGCCGCCATGGCGAGGAGTCGAAATTATGGCCTCGCGTGGCGCAAGCGAACGCCATACCACTGTGTCACCCGCGGTGGGTAATCGGCATGCTCTTCAGCTACACTACTTGCTTGCTGATTCGACACCAAAGCTCATTGGCGATCTTCACTCGACCCATTGTGTCTCTTCGGTGGTTGTTAAATCTCACAACTCTTGCACAATTGCATATACATTGATTGATTCAAATTCGTTTATTGTCTAGGAGAGGAGGCACGAGGCACCTGTGGTGGAGGAGAGGGCGTCGCCCGACTGTACTTTGTTTACTTGATTCACTCCATTGCAGGATGGCGTTTTGGTCAAGAGCCAAGTCTGTCTTCTAATTCCAGTGCTCCAGTTTCGGTTTCGAAGTACTTCAAGAGGGACTGCCTGTGACGTCCATTATAAAATATGAAGACGCCAAGTAAACAGACACCCACAAGAGAAGAGAACGGGAGGCGCCCTGTCCCGTTCTCTTCTCTTGTGTGTGTCTGTTTACTTGGCGTCTTCATATTTTATAATGAACAGCTACCAACTAGCCCAACAAGAAGTGCTTTTAAGATGCGCCTGTGACGTACTCCTCACTCTATGTAGTGCGATTCGTTCTGTCTCCTGTTTCAGTCGCTCGTTACATGTGCGAACGACGGCTTTGAGACCTCGCTGGTGAAGACACGTTCTCTACTCACGTAGCTCTTTTAGCAAGAAAGGTGCAGAGTTATTTTATAATTTCTTAAGCTAGCAGCAAGAAACACTGGCAAAAAGTGTGCGCAGAGCAAGCGTCCCTGCCCCACTGGAACACAAGTAAATGGGTACTAAAGTATGCAGGGATACAGAGGTGGTTTCTGTGGTATGTCCACAAAACTCTAAAAGTGTGTGTTGAGTGTGGAAGCTTCCAGAAATTTTATAAATCTTGCCCACTGCAAGGAACGCCCACTGGGACCCTCGACTTCACATCTCCTCGTTTACCTACATCTACCATTCAGCTACAACCACAGAGCTAGCTGCACTGCGAACAGCTTTTGTTTATGGCATAGACTAAAATGCTGAGTTTTTGGTCATCTCCTCACATCACACACACACACACACACACACGCGTGCACACACACACACACGCGCACACACGCGCACACGCACACACGCGCGCACGCACACACGCGCGCACACACACACACGCGCGCACACACACACTCACACACACACACACACACATACACACACACACACACACACACACACACACACACACACACACACACACACACACACACACACACACACACACACACACACACACACACACGCACACACGCACACAAACTGTTTCTGTGGGCACTGTCACGCAGCCTGCAAAGGCGTTCCTAGTGTTACTTAGATTAACTACACTGGAAAGCCGGTAGCGTGGGACTAGACTTCTTGACCAGGGCGATTTTTCCAACAGCTACACAGCTGTGTGTCTGACAAATTCACATGCACTCGTTGTGTAGTTTCGTGCAACTTGGATGGATATGTTCATTTTTATTCAATTTTTTTCAGTCGTTTTTATCACGCGTCACACTTTGTGGCTTATCACAGCGATAAAGGAGGAGGAGGGATTATAGCGATCAAGAAAGAAAAATGGAATGGATCTTTAGAAAATGAAGTACGTGCTCTAGAAAGCGATAGAAGGTCACCGAAATGAAGAGCGTGCGTGGCAAAGTCATCTTTTTTGCACATCATGTCTATATCAGGCACTGAGAATGCCACATTAGCTTGTCAATGGCAGCGCGATATCTCATCCTACAAAGCGTGTGACAACTGACCTCTGGGCTCATAGAAAATAGGTGACAACAATAAATTTTATACAGTTTAGCAACCGAGATCCCAAACAGGTTAAAAATAGCGTTTGCAAGGAAGCGTAAACGCATTGTGTGCGTAAAGAAACAAAGTTCGCCCTTACTCTGCACTCTCAATGTGTTATTGGGCTTTTGTAGTTTACGTATGCCATTTTAACGTACGCTATTTGGCATGCATGACGAATGCAATGTCTACGTACCCTAAGAACTAGCGTTGTGAATATGACGGCTCCACTAGTCACAGCTTGTGTTGTTCTCGCTTCACTGCAAATTGGCTTCACTATCGCTATCGATGACCACCTGCAGCAGCAGATGAAACAATATTTGAATTCCTCTAAACTCACCTGATGCCTAAATTGTATGTAGAGAGCGCGTCCAGTTTCTGAAATCGTTCGGCGATTCTGGTGGCCGTAGGCCTGACGGGACTCGTTGGCATATAGAAACGACAGGATGGTTGGTAATTTATTGTTATGGCTTATGTTTAGCGCATCACATCAGACGGCACCCTGTCCTCTGTTTTCTTTACCTTTGAGTTCATGTACGTGAAACAGAAAGTCTTGATGGGACGCACTCCGTTAAAAGTGCTTGCATTTAACGTACACGCCTATAGGACATGAAACGCTATTCTGAAACTGTCGAGGGACAGGGAGCCAGATGCTTACCAACTGTAATTTAACCGCAGAGCAGTTTCTGCATTCTGCCCCGATGAAAATACGGACACCCACTACCTTGCATCGCGCATTGCAGTGACATAAACTAAATGAGACCCCGCCGAAGGTGTGAATAAGATGCTATTTTCATCTGCTCGATCCAGAATTGTACGTGTCACAATTTCGGGACGATGACAGCCGAAGCAAACCTGGGTGCCTAACTCAGCGCGCATGCATACTATGCAAAAAATTGTGCAGATCCCGCGCACTGTGGGAATCGACGTTATACGAAGCATTTTGCAGGCAGCAGGCTATGCAGCACTGCTTGAGGTAACCAGGTTCACCAATGTGTTTTTGTAAATCCAGTATTTGTGCGTGTGATGCGAGAACAGCGAACTATACTTAATGCAAGTGAGTGTTTGTGACGGCAGCAGCTACTGGACGACGACGCTAAAGACAATTACATGATTCCCACGAACGATTGAATTGATGTGAATGAGCGAGGTGGGTAAGAAACGCAGAAAACTAAATGCTCTCTGACGGAACCACGTGGTATCACTTAGAGGACGCAAATGGGGGACTTGATGGTGAAACTGTAGCACAACGTGAAGTCCACGTTCTTGTATATATCCATTCGAACTAGTTGCACGGTGCAGCTGCTTGCCTTGACCGAGCCGTGATAACGCTGCCATTGTGGAATTAGATGCTGCGCGTTGTGGCACTCGGTCACTATGTGCACCAGGAAGAAGGACGCCTCGATGTTTGATTAAGCGGCTTGGCAACGGCGAGAAGGGCGCGTGAAGGTCCGGTACGAGCTGTGGTAGGAACAAGAAGGCGGCGCATTGCCATCCGGCACTCGGAAATCAACGGCCGTGTTCTGTCTTTTAAATCGCTGTTAGAACGAACGCAACCACTACCCGTTGATTTGCGGCCGAAACGTCGGGATCTTCTCACGTGTGCCACCTTGCTCGAGCACAGATGACACGTGAGAATCGGAGGCGAGGATCAAATCATGACCACCTGGAAAGACCATGCGACGGATTTCACGGCATCTCGAACCCGAACATACAGCCATCAGCCCAAGGTAGTAGAAAACTTGGTACAGTGGGTCGGCTTATGTTCGTGTCATGGTAACGTCATGCCGCCTAAACGTGTATGTACGTAATGAATTTATCTTTCTTCTCATGGATGTCATGACATGCAAATCAAGAATATATCCAGTTAAAGAAATGTATGCCAAGTCCTTCATTCCATTATACTCAGTGATTTAAAACATTTGTGGCAGGATGTGCATGGCATGTCGTTTATATCGGGACGTGCCTGTCAAACTTATTTTCTAACCATGGTATGAATGAAATGGCATGATGACATAAATAACATCAGACGATGGCGTCGCGGTAATTTCTTTAACAGGACATTTGGCGAGACACGCGTGCATGACATGACAAGAATGACGTGCTCACGCATGCCTTGCTATTAATGTGAAGTCATGCAATTCATCGTATTCATGTCATGACATGCATGTGAGCCCCGTGATGACATTTGTCATGTCATCCATGTCAGGTCATGCATGAATTTAATTCATATCCTGATATATATTGAGTTCAAGAAACTAGCAGACGCCATAATGTCAATAATAACATCTACGTCACGACAGACACGCCATCATAATCATTTCTAGTCATTTATCTCATGACATGTATGCATCCATTTCATGACGCCCCGTGCTTATTTTGATATATATATATATATATATACGCACTTGAAAACGCGACCACGACAGCAACCGACGTAGCACGATAGATAGACGCACGGATGGACAGACAGACAGACAGACGGACGGTCTGATAGATAGACGCATAGTTTCAAAACGGCTAAAGTTCGCAAAGAAGGTTTCGCATTTAAAACAAAAAGATGCTTCAAGGATGCAAGATGTGCGTGCTCCAAAGTATGACCCTCGCTACCAGCTGTCGATGGTCAAGCATATTGGCTGCCCTTATGAGATTCTAACCTAACTTTGGCAAGGTTAGGATAAATATATTTTTATTTTTCGCGAGCAATGAGCCACTCATCCTTCGGAAGAAAAGTAATACTTATCCGCATGCTTTTGACAGAAGATAATAATGAAGAGTGATGGGCCGCATAATGCCAGTTTCTGAGATACGGCTTCTGTGCAAATCAATCCATCATATACATTTGCCACTTAATGGCTCGGAATGACTTTATAAGGCCCAACTTTCAAACTTTCAAGAGCCATAACATCCGCACAACGGGTCGTTTACGAAGCCATTAAAGAAAGTTCATCATTGTTCGGGCAGTTTTAGCTTGCTTGAGTAAACATTCTACCATGTCGCTTCCTAAATTCCGGAGATCGTTCTCTCTTTTATTTTTTTTATCTTTTCGATGCTCCTGCTTGCGCGACGGCAGTTCCAAGGATAAATGAAACGAATCAATGAATAATACTCAACTAGACATACTTAGTGACGAAAGCGAAGCATCACTCTGCCAAATTTTAAAGAAGCGCACGTGCCACCACCTACGCTATAGCAGTCAATTTCATTTCTGGAGATTTTATTTTCTTTAAGACAGATTGCTATCGAGGAGATTGTTTTCTGGTGCACAAAGCGTAATTCCGAGTCACGACGAGGCTGCAGTCGGGACCCTGCCATGCGGCTGCGGACTTGTTGTCTGTTTGCTTTTCGTAGAACACCCACAGAGACATTAAATAGTTTCTCTTGAGTGGAAGTGTTTAAGAGATCAGTCACCGTTCTTTAAGCCAAAAAGTAAGGCATGTAATTAAATAACGCTTTAATGGATACCCGACGTCCGCCGCGATCAATCTGTCATCCATTCCGCATCCGCTGAACTGAAAGGACCATGCAAAGGCGCGTTTCAGCTTGCCTGACCTATTTTCCTAGCGGGGCTTTCAGCCTCTCACTACCGCGTTATTGACATCGTTCTTCAAGCAGTATTTTTGCCGCATCAAAGGAGCTTACCGTCCTTCGAGACCCTTAGTCGTTTATGGGCTTATTCGCGTTATCGTGGTTTTCATGACAGTCGACAAATGGTGCCGTCTTTGTGAACTGGTTGTCGCGCCCCAAAATTAAAAGGATCATACATCACAAAAATGAACACATTCATAAGGATGCACCAAACAACAGCGAGCTTGATACATTCTTGCATACTATGTACATATAAAAAAACAGGCAGCCTCAAGTCCAGTTGACATCTACGTAAAGCGAAGCATTCTTAGTGCGATTGGTTCAAGGACCATGTGTGTTTGTGTGTGTGTATCAATTGTGGTTTCCGTGCTACGATTATTCTTGAAGAGCAGCATGACATACGAAAACAATATTTTTATTTGCAGCAAATTATATGCATGATGGACTTAACATGCACATGCCCGAGAGCTTATTCTTAGCATCAGCGGCCGCGTCAATGTTGCTGAAGGTAACCCGAATTCCAGTGGGGATCGTAAATCATAGGCACTTCACCGCCATGTACAGCCCACGCAAGAGCAATACTCCACGATGGTTGGTGCGACGAATTTCGCTGGTGGCATGGTCAAAGACTGTGGGGTGCACCTGAGAGTGAATGAACCTCAGATGCCGCAAGTAGATTTGAGAAAGTGGCATCTCCGCAAAGTAGTACTGAGAGAGTATGCTCAAGGGTGTGTTATTCTCTCCAGGGTAGATATTAAGATATTCACACACGTCCGAGACTACAGTCTCTCGTTTTGTAGGGAGAGTAATATTTGCCTGAATGGGATCGTCTACGGAGAGGGTGTCGAGTTCTTCGGCATTCTCGACCTCTTCGGAGAGATCTTCCTTACTTACAGGCACCGAATGGTTGCTTTTTTCGGCACCGTGAATTTGTAGCGCCGGTAGAGCGGAGTGTGGCACAGGTAGTCCAGCCACAAGGTCAGGTCCAAAGGCATGCGGGGTGAAATGAAGTCAAACAAGGCGAAATGAGGCGTTCGTTGATTTCATTAAGTGGGGAGGTTACGTGTACGTGAAGCTGTTCAATCGAGATTGGCAAAGCAAAGGCGATCGCTGACGCTACAAGAGCAGCCGAATGGGTCTTTGGCGAAATGCTTCTCGAAGAAGGTATTAGCGGCAGCGTACGGGTGAGCAATGGCTCTAGCCGCCTTCGCCGTCACGAGCTGCTGAGTAGCGGTGGTCCGGTTCAGTTCAAGGTGCCCTCCCTGTGTTGCTTGATTTGGGCGGCGCGTCGTTCACGGGCTGCTAACCACATCGAGTGGCTCATCTCAACTAACCTAATCTAAGCGAGTGGCTCGAGCGTCGGCCATCGGCAGCATTGACGGCGTACCTACGATGTTCAGCATCGGGCCGCTTGGGCGTTTGTTTCGCAAGCTCAGCGGCAGCGAACACCTTCTTCAGCCGAGACAGCAATATAACATTGAGATGAAAGAGAACCGAAACGATTCTTTATTATGCGCACCTGCTAAGGCAAGCGGGGGCATGCAAATATTGCAAGAAGGTGTACGTAAGGTGCATTTTTCTGTGGAGGATGACGCATGACATGCAACTGGCGGCATTTGTGCACGTTGTGGTACTCGGTTCGAAACTTGAAACGGTGGCGCCATAACGTGTACTTCCTTGCGCTCGTAAAGTACCCTTGGCTGCACCGTTCCCAGATGGCGGCAGCGACGTTACATGTCAGATACGTACAAAAAAAATGCCTCGAACTCGGCAAGGAAGCTTCGCGTTAAACAACAAGAATAGGAGCGAAAATAATAAATAAAAATGAATTTGAATGGAAGGCATATCTATACCTTAATGATAAGACTATTTCCTGGTACAAATACCATCGCTCACTACTGCTGCCATCGTCATTACTTTGAGTGTTCGCCTTAGCTCATGACCAGCCCACCAGTTCAACGTTTAATTGCTTGCTCTATCAACATTATTAATGTAATTTCGTTCGGAGATTAACCTTGTAGAAGAGGTGCAGGCTGGTCCCTTTTCGCATGCACTTCGTAAAGTTCGTTTGGCAGAGGTAGCACAAGTGAGAGATCCTGGAGACCAAGACCAACGAGCAGGTAGGTTCAACATAGAAGGTCAAGAGCACAAAGCTTTTTATGCTAGGTCAAGACCTAGCACAAAAGATAGACGTCTTCGAGGACATGTTGAACAAGCTCTCAGACAAGATGGAGAAAATGTTCGAGATGCTGGCCCGCCCATTAGTGAAAGCGCAGGCGCAGGCCCTACAGTACGACAGCAGGCTTGCAGAGCGGGAGAAGGCCTTGTAAAGAGTTGGGCTGGTGTTTAATAAACGGCTCAAAGCTCTCATTACTAAAAACAAAAGGCTTTACATAAAAGCCAAACTTACAAATATCTCAGAAACGTGAGGAAAATAGCAACTGTGCGCTACCCAATACATTCACGAGCTGACGATAGCCAAAGACAACTTCTTTACTCATGACCTTCTGACTCTTCTACCATCAAATCCCAATAAATTCTGGCGCTTACTTTCAGTAAGGTCACATACCGGACTGATTGAGCTAACAAATTCGCATGGCAATCTCATTAACTTTGAGAAATACGCGTCACCTCCTAACGACTGCGTCACCTCAGTTTTCTCCAACACTAATGACGTTCACATTGAACCAATGCCACCAATTTCAGTAAAATTCATGCCCTACATCAAGATCAGCCCTGATGGCATATGCAGCCTCAATAATTCACTAGAACTAACCACCTCAGCTGGGTGTGATGGCATTAACGCCAAAATATGTGTTAACACCAGTAACATTTCTAGCCGGGTACTACATCTAATATTTACGCAATCCTTAAAGACAGAGAACTTGCCCGACAATTGGAAAAAGGTCCATGTCATACTAATCTTCAAGACTGGCGACCGTTCTCGCGCTCTAACTTAACGCCCAATTTCTCTGGCCAGCATTCCTTTCAAAGTACTGGAACATAAAATCTCATCCAACGGCTCACCTAGAATCTATCAACTTATTTTACCTTCACCAACACGGCTTCAAAACACTACTTTTGCGTGACCCAATTCGCCGAGTTTGCCCATGACATTCTTCAATTCATGGACTTTTATTTGCAGATTGATGCCATTTTCTTGGATTACTCGAAGGCATTCAACCGTATTTCCCACAATCAGCTACTTCGAAAACTCGCATCTATCGGAATTCCAAATAGCTTGCTTTCGTGGCTTGAATACACCTTAAAAGAGCGTGCACAGTTTACCTCTGCAAACAACCATAATTCGTCATTCATCAGTGGTTTATCATCTCTACTTTTCCTCATCTACATCAGTTACTTACCTGCTAACATTAAGAATAAATTACGTCTTTTCGCGGACGACTGTGTCCTATATTCCCATATCAAAGGCTCGAATGACATCACCACACTACAACAGGATATCGATTCCATCACAGTATGTTGCTAGAAATAGTTCATGCCACTTAACCTCACCGAATGCAAAGCTCTGGCATTCACACACAAGCACAGCTTACGAGACTCACCTACACAATAAATTTAGCTCCTATCAATCATGCCCTGTCTTAAAAATACCTCTGCATTCACATCACATCGATACTATCATGGTGAACTCGTATTGACACCATCTGTTCTAATGCTTGTCGTACCCTTGCATATTTCAAGCGTAAGCTGAAAACCGCATCACCAGAAATAATAAAAACTAGCATATTGACACGAGGACTTGTTAAACTTTTTCGGGTGAGTTCTTTTCACCATCTAACAAATGTTATCGCTCAGCTCGGGACGCGCCTGCATTTACCGGAAGTTCCTCGAATGTTATCGATGGTTCTATCCGCTGTCTGTTGTCACCGGACTTTTCGTAATCTTATGGCATGTATGCCCGATGCGAATGGTGTAGAATTTTGTGGAGGGCACGCGGGCTCCGGCGATTTCTCTAGAACGTTCGATGGCTCGTACATAAAAGCCGACACGCTTGACCGGCCCATGAGATTTTCGACGATCGCCAACTGTGTTCGTCGCTATCGTTGTTCTTTGAGTGTAGCCTGCATTTGAGGGCACAAGTTCGCCCAATAAAAGGCTAGTTTCGCCAGTCAAAGTTTTTCTGCCTCCTTCCTCATCACTACAACGTGACGATGTCTAACATTCGTACGTCTGCAGGTAGAATATGCGTCATCTGTCTGGCACCCTTCCCAATCATATTTTACCTATTGTATAAAAGCAATACAAAATCGCGCTGCTCGGTTTATAACTTCCAATCATTCTCGTGAAACCAGCATAACTGCACTAAAACGTACACTTGAACTTCCATCACTTGCTTTCACCGGATCATCCCTCGTCTCTGCTTGCTTCACACCTTTTATTACCATCCACATTCCAGGCGTTCCCTGTTAAATCCACCATCACGTATACATCCTCCCGCTTAAACCACAGTGGTCCCATAGCGCACATTATCACCCGATCCTCTGCAATCAACACTTCATTCTTCCCAGACGCAATAACCATTGGAACTGTCTCGCATAAGATATCGTCTCATGCACTGACCGTAAATCGTGCCACGAAATGTTGAATAACCACATTGCTTAATTACCAATCCTACCCAACCATAATCCAACACGATGTTCCCCTTCTTTCACAATTCTTCCTGGCTTGGTCTTGTTTATTGTTGTTTTGTTACTGCTCTGTACGTTTGTTCTGACAATGTCGCAACGATTAAGGCCCTGCCTTATGTAATGCTTCCAGGCCTTTAAGGTGAAAATGAGTGACATGGAATGAGAAGGTGGGCTCGCGACCTTGTGCTTAGCAGCGCAACAGCATGGCTGCTGAGCCGCCGCGGCGGGTACACGACAGAATTGTTGCAGGAGTTAATTAAAAAAAATCGCAGTTTCACCGAAAAGGCGAAGCATCGATTGCAATACACGAGAGAGAGAGAGAGAGAGAGAGAGAAATAGAAGACAGGAAAGGCAGGGAGGTTAACCAGACGCACATGCGGTTTGCTACCCTGCACTGAGGCAAGTGGGTACGGGGATGAAGAGAGAGGAGAGAGAGAGAGAGAGAACACAGTTTCGCGCACAGTTGAATGTTCGCACCGAATCTACACATGGTTCTCAAGACCTGTCGGCTTGAGATATTTCAACAGCGCTTTCATGGCTTTCAGTGTCATCGATGCGTACGGCCAGGGTCCAAGGATCTTTGTTACCAAAAATGTTCTAGCATCCAGCTGGTTCAGTGCTGTCTGGATAGCTTCACGCTCGGCGTCGTATTGGGAACAGATACATAGGATGTGTTCACTCGTTTCTGTGGTTCCACAAGAGTCGTACATGAGCGTATCCCCCATTCGAATGCGGAATGAGTAGGCCTTCGTAAATGCCACCCCGAGCCACAGGTGGCACAATACTGTCGCCTCATAGCCGGAAACTTTTGATGGCACTTGTAGATTTAAAGATGGATCGAGCCTATGAAAATGACACTTTGGGAGGTTGGGAGAAAAGCAGTATTTATGTGTCATATATTTAGCCAACAACGCACAAAAGGGACGGGGAGGGACATAATCACCTCCATGTTAGTAAAAAAAAAGACTGGTCGCGATTTCGCGCAAAAATCACGGACGTTAGCCACATCCTCATAGTAGTAGTCCCACGCAGCAAGAGTTAGAGCAGCACTTTCGTCCTGAACGTCTACAAGAGCCCGTCCAAAAAGGTTTTCACACAATTTCGAAGATTTATTTACCGAAACCATGACCATCGCGGACGAGAACAGGCTCGTCATCTGAGGTGGCTTCAACGCTCCACACACGCAATGGGGATATGGGCACTCGTCTAAGTAGGGAAAAAACCTGGCCGACCTCATAAAAAGGGCCAGCCTAGACCTTCTCAACGAGCGGCCTCGCACACCAGAGTGGGCGCGGGCCCACACAGAGACACCACACCGGACCTAGCGCTGTGTAGGATTGCCGGGAGAATCACTTAAAGGATCCTATGTATCGTCCTAGAAGAGGCCCGCGTCACGAAGGGAATAAAAAATAAGCTCAGGCTAGCTGACTGGGACAAATTCTGGAAAATCAGTGACGAAAGAGAACAGGGAATCATAGGAAACATAGAATGGAGCAGGGAATCGCTACGAGACGCAGAAAAAGCCACGTCCAGGATGGTGTGGGAGGACTGGGGGATTTTACAAGAAGGCGAGCACGACGGTGGTGGTAACCTTTTGCAGATAGACAGCAAGCGAAAGTAAAAGTTTCACACGCGAAACAATCCACCCAGGAATTTCTGCAAGGGCAGAAACACAATAGAAATCTAAGGCGCAAAATCGTGAAATTAAACAAGAACATCGAAACGCAGTGCACCCAGTTAAGCAATCAGAATTGGGACGAGGCATGCGACGCCATGGATGGCAACATCAACACGGGCAAGACGTGGAAGATCCTCAAGCACCTGCTCCACACGTAGGGCACCATGACAGCCGCGAAAGCGGAAGTGACCAAGACCGTACACAAGTACAAATAAAAAAAATCGCTAAGGTATATTTTGAGAGACCTCCAGCCGTAGAACACCGGAACTACTCGGAGTCTCCCTACGAGCACCTCTACAGAAACTTCTCCCAGCAAGAATCCAAGGCAGTCCTACCGACCATCTAGACCAAGTCGGCTCCGGGCCCCGATATATTGACCAACAATATGCTCCGAAACCTGGAAGACCAGGCAGCAAGCCACCTGACATACTACATCAACGAGTGCTGGCGGAACGGGGGTATACCCGCCGAATGGAAGAGGTCCGGCGTGATCCTCATTCACAAGCTGGCTAAATCCCTCGAAGTTCAAAACATGTGGCAATTTCCCTCACTTGTTGCGTTGGTAAAGCGATAGAGCAGATCTGCCCGAGCAGAGTTAACGGCTACCTGGAATCTAACGGCATATACCGCAGCAACAAAATTGGCTTCAGAAGAGGGCTCTCTACCCAAGACGTCACGGTACAACTCAAGGAGTAAGTCATAGACATCACGGGGCGGAGCTTATACACGGACTACACCTAAAGAAAGCCTACGACAGGGCCGAGCACGAGGCCATCCTCGACAGGATTGCGCAACTCAACCTGGGGCGAACAAATGTATAATTATATAAGAAATTTCCTTACGGGAAGAACAGCCAGAATCATATTGAAGAGGAGGAGAGCAATTAGGTGGACATGGGCAGCGCGGGCGCAGTGCAAGCGTCTGTAGTGTCACATATGCTCTTCAACCTGGTTATGAACGGAACATCGGAAAAACTGGAACGAATAGAAGGCATTAATCATGCAGTTTATGCAGATGGCATTATGATTTGTACCAGGAAGAACGCAAGCGAGGGTGATATAGAGAAGCGACTTCAAGGGGCGGTGGAGGCATTCGAGAATCATCTGGAGGGCATCGGGCTAGAGCACTCGTCGGAGAAATCGGAACTGCTACTCCACCACCCCAGGAGGCTAGGCAAACCATCCAGAGACGTAGCGGAACTACAAAAAAGGGGAATCCGAATAACCACAAAAGCAAAGCACGGAGATACCCATGGCCCAAAAGATCAGAGTCCTGGGTTTTCGGATCGAAGCCAAGGGAACAACGCGGAAACCGTAACGCGGTTGGGAATGAAAGTCAAGGCGACCGTTAGGCTAAAAGAGAGGGTCCCCAACAGCAAAAGGGGCATTAAATAAAGGAACGTCGTACGGCTCGTCCAGGCCTTCGCGATCAGCCGTGTGGTGTACGTGGCGGCATTCGTCCACTGGAACAAGGCTAAGAAAGACAAGATCGATGCACTCATTAGAAAAGCGCACAGGACGGCACTGGGTCTCCCGAAATACACAAGAAGCGAGAGGTTACTACATTTCGGGGTACATAACACGCGGGACGAAATTGCGGAATCACAGAAGATAGCGCAACTCGAAAGTCTCTAGGAAACCAAGGCGGGCAGAGGAATCATGGAAAAGGTCCGCACGGAATGAAGTGCCCCAAGACGCAGATTCAACCGGAGGTCTGGGACGTAATAAACACGGAAAACATCCCGAAGAACATGCCTCCCGTGCACAAAGTCGAGAGAAGAAAATGCGCACGAAAATGATCCTCAAAATCCATGGCATGTGGGAGGGAGTGCTCTTTCAGCTGCTCGGTACCCACGAAACAGGGACGACAATGGTGGTGTCGGCGGTGACAAGGGTACCTCCCTCTTCGCAATGGCGGTCGTAGACACAAAAAGAAAGACCGTGACTGCATGCTCCGTAAAGGCCAGATTGTCGGAGGCAGCGGAAGAGACGGCAATCGCATTGGCTGTAATGATCGGTTGGCAACAAGACAGAATAATTATCAGGGACTCCAAGACGACTATTAGGAATTTCACAAAGGGTTGGGTCTCCACCAAGGAGACCAAAATCCTGAACCGCAGAGCTGAAGCCTTCAAGAACGGCAAAATCACACCAAGATATCTCATACGGATCCCGGGAAAAAAGGGGGTTAACCAAGAGGCCCGATTTTTATTCGTCTTATCATAAGAAGCCAACAAACATTGACACCAAGGACAACATAGGGGAAATAACTTGTGCTCAAATAAAATAAATGGATCCCGGCACATATGGGCGATGTAACCACAGAAGACCCGAGCACCCCTCCAAACCTCAACGAGAAGGACCACCGAACCCCGCGAGAAGCAACCCACCGCGGCTCGGACAGTGACAGCCCAATACCCAACATCCCCCGCGGAAGGGGGGATGACTGCGGTGGATACGATGGAGAACACGCATGAGGCGACGACGACGAAGTAGCGATACAAACGACCGGGACAAACTAGTCACGTATCACGACAGACTGACGCACTAAACGAAGCAAAGAGTAGCATACACACAACCACACAAACAGCTCGACAGGTCTAAAGAAACAGATTGAAAAAGGTTGTAAATCAGAACCTTCCGAAATCCAGCACACTTAAACCGAGTAAATGCCACTCAATACCCAGTCGTGGGCTGCAAGCTTTGCAAGCACGAACACGCAGACATGCAGACATGGCACACGTCTTATGGAAATGCACATAGGTCAGAGCAATATACGTAGAGAACAGCATAGAACCGGACATTCTCGAGGAGCAATGGCTAAGCACTATGACCAGCTCAGATCTACACGACTAACTATGGGCAATCCAGCGTGCCCGGGCAGCGGTGGAAAGGCTATGCTTCCACGCACATAATGCCCTGGTGGCCTGAACTCAGGCTGGCAACCACACACGTGCTTTTTTCAGTAAAGCTTTTTTCGTACGTCCGTTTTAAGTAGAAAGCTCACGTGGCAAAGAACAGCATTTTGACGTAAGCCGACGTTGAGCACGGAGAGGCTGCATGGAAGAAGTGAAAATAATTATGATAATCTTAATGAGGCGTTTGGAATCCTTTTATAAAACAGACACAGTCACAGTAAGTGAACCGACAATGGAGCAAATAACGTATACCTAAGGCTTCTCAATTGTCATCTTCTTGGATGAACACCGCACTATGCTTCTTCAAATAGCGATAATACTCTTCACTACATTCACTTTCCCCCCGGAAAAGAGCCATCCTGGCGACTTAGGGACAGGATACGACAACAGGGTCGTAGTACAGCTTTAGCCGGTCTATATGCATGATCGCAGGCCTTCGGCGTCGTTGATTTGAAGACGGCTCAAGTGGCTCGATGACGTAATTCACTAGCGAAGTTTGCTTGACAACGCTCTAAGGACCGAGATACTTTGAAGCAAGTTTCGTACATTGACCGGTGCGGGTTGACAGGATCCAGAGCCTTACAAGGGTGTCGGGGTATAAGACATTTTGAACTTCGAGACATCGCGATGGTGTTTCTGGCGTTGCTGATCACCAGTGGTGAGGGAGCGAGCAATCCGGCGACACTAATCAGCGTAATTAGCGGCTTGACAAACTGTCGTCGATTCACTCCCCTCAGGGTGGTACGGAAGTAATGTGTCTAGCGTGTACGAGAGCTCGTGCCCGTAAGGTAAAAAGTACGAAGAGAATCCAGTAGTGGCCTGCATAGCGATATTATGGGCGTACGCCAGAGAGGGAAGAACACGGTCTGAATTTGAATGATCGGAAGCGACGTACGTTGACAGCACGTCACCCAATGTTTGATTAAATCATTCTCTTAAACAGTTTGTTTGAGAATGGTAGGCAATGGCAGTTGCGTGAACCGCTTCCACAACGTCCGACAGAAGGACGCGTCCTCGGTCACTAAGCAACTCACGTGGTGCAACACTCCGTAGAATGATGTGTTCAAAGAGGAATAAGGCAACGTCACTTGCCGATGAAGATGGCAACTGTGAAGTGTCTGCGCATCGCCCGAGATGATCGAAGGCATCGATTATCAAGTGGTTGCCAGCAGGAGTGACGGGAAGAGGTGTGCACCAGTCAGTGCCGACGCGGTCAGAAGGGCGCGCAAGACAAGACAACGGCTGTAGTGAAGTGGTTGAACGGCGGGGTGGCTTCTTACGGCGCTGGCAAGCAAGAAAAGAATGGACGTATAGGCGAACGAAGCGGTACGTTCCGCGCCACTAGTAACGGAGGCGAAGGCCGGTGTAAGTTTTTAACTCCGGCATGTGTGCACTGTGGGTCAGTACGGAAGGCGGCGACATGTCAGAGCGTAGATGGCGGGAAATTACCAACAGCCATTTGCGCCGTTCGGAAAGATAGCTGCGACGGTATAGCAAACCGTCGCGAAGAATGAAGTGGGGCGCTTGATGGCGTATTCCCGGTGAGAAAGGACGCAACGTGGGTTGACTCAACAAATCGATAAGGGAAGGAAGCCAGGGGTCCTTCCTTCGCTTTTATAGCATGTTGATGGTGGCTAAGGAGGACACGTCATAGGTATACACAGACAGGGTCGCACCAGGTGGCTGTGGTAAGCAGGATAGATCGTCTGCATCTCAACGCTTGCGTCCCGATCGGTAAATGACGCGAATCTCGTACTCCTGCTGCCGTAATGCCCAATGGACGAGTCAACCAAATCGATCTGTCAAGGAGAGACAACGCATGATGATCTGTGACCACGTCGAATGGGCTTCTGTAAAGGTAAGGGCGAAACTTTCCTATGGTCCATATGATGGCTAGGCACTCTTTATCCGTAAGTGAATAGCTGGTTTCGCCTTTAGTGAGCGCACGGCTGGCGTAAGCAATGACGTACTCGTCAAATTCAGGTTTACGCTGGGCAAGCACATCGCAGAGGCCAACCGCGCCAGCGTTTGTGTGGATTTCAGTCGGCGCGAATGGGTCTAAATGGCGCAGGATTGGAGGTGATGTAAGGGTAGCACAGTGTGGCGAACGCATCAACGCAGGATATTTCGGCTATCTTTCTTGTCTTTCGGCTGTCGTTCCTGTCTTTCAGTTCCTGTCTCGAGGTAGAAAACAAGCGCGTTGGTGAAAACATATGATGTTTCGTTCCATTTCCGGGGACACGCATTATAGCTTATGCAGCAGACGACGAAGCGACAAGCGTTTTTGATGGAATAATCGTAAGCTTTGAGCTACCTGCTTTATTTTTACTGATAGGGGAAACTCTCTTGCCTTATCAAGAACTTTAGGTTCAGTGCCTACATTACAGTTTCTTAGGCGAAGC
Source organism: Dermacentor albipictus (assembly GCF_038994185.2). Taxonomy (NCBI): domain Eukaryota; kingdom Metazoa; phylum Arthropoda; class Arachnida; order Ixodida; family Ixodidae; genus Dermacentor; species Dermacentor albipictus. Next base: position 5,584,348 of record NW_027225577.1, read on the forward strand.
GTCAAATTTGCGTCACCTTTTGAAAGCAAATTGTGGGCATCAGCGCCATTTTGTAAGCGATGCCCCTACGTCATGCCTCGAAGAAAATGGAGGAGTGTCGAGAATAGAGCCGTTTGTCCGCCTGTGTCATGGATGGATTGCCACGCTTGCAAGGGCCTACCTCGTCTTCAATGTCCCTTGCATAGGTCTCGCCACGTTGTTGATCTCGTCCTCGCAAGCGCTGTTCGGCACGTCCCTTGCGAACGGCTGGATGACCGAATAGCTCCCCGAGTTTTGTTCTGAAGGCCAACCAGGTGCTAAGGTCAGTCTTGTGGCTGCGGAACCACTGATTAGCTGTGTCAGTCAAGTAAAATATGACATTGTTGAGCTGATGGGTGTTGTACTATTTGTTGTGTTTGTTTACTCGGTCGTATGAGTCAAGCCAATACTTTACGTCCTGGTTGCCGTCTCCGCTGAAGAAAGCAGGGTCGCGTGGCCGAACGGTGCAGGAACGGACTCCGTAGAAGGCTGGGAAGCAGCCTGCTGCTCTTGGTCCTTGGCCATCTCAGAAACAGGAGGCAAGGTACGGTTGCCGAGATCCAGGGTTGTAGCAAACCAGCAACCTCCGCCAAACATAACGGGCGCTTTTTAAATCAGTACGCCTTTTATAAAACATACACAGATGCAGTAAGCGAACCGACAATGGAAAGGAACAGCGCAAACCTCGAGTTTCTCGATCGTCATCCTCTTCTTGCACGAACAGTGCACTATGCTTCTCCAAATAGCGATAATATTCTTCACTATATAATAAATAACAGCGCTCCTTAGGTTCGGTCCTCTATCCTGCTTTACTCAGCATCATCTTAGAGCTATGCAGTGATGCAAAATTGCGGTGGATTGGTTGTTCTCACGCCCGCTATTACACCTCAAATATTTTTGACACATTCTGTGATTTCTTCAATATTAGGAACTCCTGCTCGACAAAGATTCAAACTTGAACAATATAATTTGAGAGTGACAAGACAAATAAGTGGAATTCTTAAAGTGTGTCCACGTGCGCTGCTGCGTTAGCTGCCCCGAATAGGAAATCACATAAAATCATATTGTCACAATTTTCTTCATCCTCTGTTGCACGCTTTGCAATGCATTTATATTCCGTGCGCACCACGTTTGTCGCAGGTCAGCGCTTTGGCGACGGTCTTCTTGCTTTGCCTGTCCCAAGCCATCGTGCTTTTTCGGCTCCGCCGTGCACCATACTACCAGCCAGCGTGTGAAATGTGTGAAACAGTACGCACAACATTTCCAGAAGAAGAAAATAAGGCCTATCTGCACGGAGTCGCACTTTACTCATGTGAGGAGTGGCCTACTCCAAACTCTATTAACCGACTCAAACCACGTCATCTAGGAGGTGTATTGCAAGCGCGGTATAGGGGCGACGACTACGTCCGTCTATGTACGTATTCCGTGCACGCCCGTGGAGACAATAAAAAAAAGCGCATAGTAGAGTATGGAAACGAAAAAAGGGAAGGGTAGCTCACACTGAGATACAACCGCAGTGCTACGTCTACGAAGAAAAGCGAGAAAAGGTATCAAGTAGATGGCAGTTGGCAAGGCGGGACACAGCATCTGACCGCATACCTTGCGTTTGTTTCTGCTTCATCGCTTTACTTGCTCACGCGTGCAGTAGTGCGAGAGCAGACGCCTGAAGCGCGTGACTCGAATAAGCCCAGCCTCGAACCGTGTTCGATGTGTTCTGGATTCGGTGCGGGAGAAAATTGCGGGCCGTCATGCACCCGTGTCCCCCCAGAGTACGCCGGGTAGGGGGTAGGCCCGGAGACCGCTCCCGCGTAGTGCTTGATGCGTGCCACGTGTGTGAACCCTTCCGCGTGCAGAAAACGAATTGCATAAGTGGTGGCGTGACGCCATAGCAAGCTCTTCCTACATATTTCGCCTAGTATTTTGCGAAACTCAATTTGCAGTAGAATTTCCGACCGAATGCCAGCTTTCGTAACACGAAACAATTCCCTGCACTCCTCGTTTCTTAAACTTTGTGTACGCCGTAGACTGACTTCTAAAAGTGAGGACAGTTCCACGTGGTGCATAGTTTAATCATGCTTATAGGCAAACGGCGTACCTTTAGCCGCACCTTTTTTTTCGAATAAAATCGCCCCATTCTTTTTTTTTCAGGCCGCACGTGCGGTATATTTGCGCAATAATAAAAGTGCGGACATACACTTAGAATCTTGGGCAGCTGCGATTGAATGTAGGTGCTCGCTTTCTTTTTTCAGACGCGTGTGTTTCAATTTCGTAAGTAAGATATCGCATGCAGAAGTAAAGCTATAGTAACGTATGTTTTCTAGTGACGCCATGTGAGCACGGAATATTATGGACTGTCATGTGAGGATTACACTACGCAAGAAGTAGACCATTTGTTACGGTCTTTCGAACTAGTTTTTTTTTTTCTACAGAACGAATAGTGTCCCAGATTTTCTTACAAGAGTACAATGTTGCGCTCCTTAAATATTTCACAGCGTCTTCACCTGCTTAGCCACAGTTTTAGGGTGTTTACAATTATGCAGGCTGTATTCCAAGTAGTCTATTTGCCCCTCAGTGCGTGATAAAGGCCTTTGAGCATATGGTAAAAGCACTGCATTTCGTATGAAGTTCAGTAAATAATTTCGGGAAACTGGCACTAAAATGTGTTTGTAACCGCCTGTTGCGCATGTCTTCCAACAGTACGGGTGGGCCATTGATACAGGTGCTACGGCACTGCTCATGAGTAATTTAAGGCAATAAAGCAAAATAAACTTCAATATGTAAAGCCACTCCAATAACGTAGCCCAACCTCATGCATCATCATCATCGTCATCATAATCACCATAATAATAAGCAGCAGCCTATTTTGTGTCCACTGCGGGACGAAGGCCTGTCCCTGCGATCTCCAATTAGGCCTGTCCTGCGTCAACCGTTTCCAACTAGCACCTGCGAATTTCTTAATTTCATCAGCCCACCAAGCCTTCTGCCGTCACCGACTGCGCTTCCCTTCTCTTGGCAGCCATTCTGTAACCCTAATGGCTCACCGGTTATCTAACCTACGCGTTACATGACCTGCCCAGCTCCATTTCTTTCTCTTAATGCCAAGTTTCTTCCCCATATGTTAGCACCGGTAGAATGCATTACTTGTACACCTTACTTTTCAATAATAATGGTAAGCTTCCAGTCAGGATCTCACAATGTCTGCTGAATGCGCTTTAGCCCATTTTTATTCTTCTGTAAGTTTTCTTCTCATGATCACGGTTCCCTGTGAGTAAGTGACCTAGGTAAACGTACTCCTTCACAGACTCGCGCTGACTGGCGATCCCTTGCCCGGCTATTGATCGTTATCATTGTCTTCTGCATATAATTCTTCAACCCGACTCTTATACTCTCTCTCTTAAGGCCCTCAATCATTTGTTGTAACTCGTCCGCAGTGTTTCTGAACAGGACAATGTCATCTGAACATTGAAGGTTGTTCAGATATTCGCCGTTGATTTTACTCCGAAGCCTTCCCAGTTTAATAACTTGAATACTTCTTCCGAGCTCGTAGTGAATAGCATTGAAGAGATTGTGTTTCCTTTTCTGACCCCTTTCTTTATAGGTATCTTCCTACTTTTCTTCTGTAGAGTTAGGGCAGCTGTGGAATCTCTGTAGATACCTTTCAAGATAATTACTTAAGCGTCCTCTACTCCTTGATTATGTAATGCGTCTGACTGCTGGTATCTCTACTGAATCAGATGCATTTTTGTAATTTATGAAAGCGATATAGAGAGGCTGATCGTACTCTGTGCATTTCTCGATTAACTGATTGATGCCGTGATTGTGATCCATTGTAGAGTATCCCTTCCTGAAACCAGCATCTTCCCTTGGTTGACTAAAGTCCAGTGTTGGCCTTATTCTATGGGAGGTTATCCTGGTGAATATCTTATGTAGTACTGGAAGTAAGCTCATGGGCCTATAAGTTTTGAGTTCTTTAACGTCTCCTTTTTTATGAATTAATATAATTTTGGCATTGTTGCAGTTCTTTGGTACCCTTGAAATCGATACACAGTTCATACAAAGGGCCGCCGGTTTTGCAAGCAAGCAAGCCTCCAACTTTTATTAACTCGACCGTTATTCCATCTTCTCCTGCCGCTTTTCCCCGTTTCCTGTTTTGCAAGGCTCTTCTAACATCATGGCTAGTTATAGAAGGAGAGTCTGTAACCTGTTCATTACTGCCTCTAATGGAGGCCTCGTGGCTGCTTTGAGTACTGTACAGGTCTGCATAAAATTCTTCTGCTGCGTTTACTATATCTTCAATATTGCTGATGATATTACCCTGTTTATCTTTCAGTGCATACATCTTGGCTTGTCCTATGCCAAATTTATTTCACACTTGTCTCATGCTGTGTCCATTTTTTACTGCTGTCTAAGTCTTTCTGACGTTATAATTTCGAACATTCGTTATTTTCTCCTTGTTGATCAGTTTTGACAGTTCCGCGAATTCTACTTTATCTCTGGAGTTGGACGTTTTCATTCTTTGTCGTTTGTTCATTAGGTCCTTTGTTACTTGGCAGAGCTTATCTACTGGTTGCTTTGGTGCCGTACCTCCCACTTCAATTGCTGCTTCTCAAGCCAGCCTAGTTGCGATTTAATTCATTGCCTTTATGTCATCTTCATCTCTATGTTCTAAGGCTGCATATTCGTTTGCAAGTGCCAACCTGAATTGATCAGCTTTTACCCTTACTGCGCCTTGGTTGGCCTGTTTCATCTTGACCAATTTTATTCTCCCTCTTTTCAAATTGAGGTGAATCCTAGGTGAGGTGAAACCTGCAGGTGGAAGGGCATTAGCAATGGTGATGTCAATTGTCCTGCTTGTTCGTATCACCCTGCGGAGGGCTTGTCAACGCACATGACATATCCGGGAGTGCTTTCTCACACGGTATAGCCTCCGCAGTGACCAGCATGCTGAGTTTACCTCGTGCATTCAAGATGACTCTCATTACAGACCATCGCGTCAATTCCTGTACGATGTGCGGTTGCATTCTCTTATAACATTTTATTATTGTGATAGGAATCATATGGACACTCCAGGCTCATTCCTGCCTGGCGTCGCCGTGAGGTTCTGTATCAAGTCAAAGTGCGATAAAGTCATCGCCGCGCGCAGTGCGCTTTATGTGCGAGTGAAAGAGTGCGAAGGTGAGACTGCGACCGCTGCTCATCCTCGCGGAGACAAGGGAGAAAAGCTGGGAGCAAGCACGTCGTCTTCCGTCGCCCTCTACTCTCCTGGGGCAAGGTAGGGAGGGGGGGTAGGCGTTTTACTCCGGGCTGCTGTATATCAAAAGCCATCTGCTACGGGGACGGAGTTCGCCATGCGCCGTGTTTTCGCGGCTTAGTTCGCGTTGATGCGAGAGGCAGCACAAAGGTGAATTCACTTGCTGCTGCTGCTGCGCTTCCTCACTCCAGCGTTTTGACAGCGACTTTCCACGGTCATCGAATGAGATGTGTTCATGTTTGCTGGTGCGCGCGTGGCACCATGCTGGTCAATTAAGTTAATATGCCTGTGTTTACAATTTTATACGCTCCATAAAACTACTGTCCTTACTTCGCATAGCTGTGCACTAATTCGCAAGCGCAATCGTCGCTTCGCCTTTCGGGTGAAACTGCAGCTTTTTTTTTCTGGTGATCGCTACCCCGCTTGCCTGTTTAGCTTTTGATTTCCCAACGCAGCCCGCTCCAAGGTGAACGTTGTTTCGTCCATCTTACGCCGCACGCGTCACCCGTCTTGATATCGGTGAGAGAGATTGAGCGGTGCCCCCGAGGACCTCCATGGTGAAGGTGTGCAGGTGCTCGCTCTCCTGATTTGTCGTTTACCTCTCTCGAGGCGATGAGCATGTATACGCCGCGTTCATTTTGCTATCCCTGTCCTCGCATCCACATCACGTCATGGATCGACAGAGAAACGACAATGGGGCCAGACGCTGGAATGCTTGGCGCCATCCTATTGATGGCAAATCAACCGGAATGCTTGCCATACCAAAAGCACTCTGTTATTTATATTTGTTATGTAATATACCGCAGAAAGAGAGTTGAGTATGGCTGAGGAAAACAAGAGTAACGTACCAGATTAATTTTTCTTGTGCACAAGTTCAAATAAATGGGCCCTTATTTAAAAAAAAGCTAGAATTATAGGTAAGTGCAAATTTCAGCCAGTCGGGATGCTGGACATATTGTTAATGGAGGTGGCCTGCCAATGGCGAGTAACCGCACTTAAGAAGACAGACAAAGCTTTGTGAATATGGGCCCATATGAGTTGCTTAGTATTTTGACATCCCCGTCTTCGTGTTCAATGTTTGTTAAAAAAGACTCATTCTTTCTGACTAGCCCTTATTTATTGTATAACCCCAAAGCTGGTTCCCACCAGATTCCTTGAATAAAAAAAAACATGGGTCCACTCTTCTTTGATAGAAGACTGACCTTGATTCAGGCCTTCAGGGGCGCCATGCTAGAACTTATACTTGGCATCTATCGTAATATCTAGCAGACCATTTGCTGTATAGGCTGTACATAGGACATCGCTTAATGCTTACACGTGGCAATAAAAGTCATTGCCTACACTGTAAAAAAAATTTGCCTTACTTTACAGAAAATTTGCTGGTAATTTGTGACCGAACACTCTTCCGTAAATTAAGAACGGTCATTTCCGTAGAACGGACAACTGTAAAAAAAGAGACCGTAATACAAGATACGAGTGCTTCTGTGTCTAGAAAACGGAAGACTCTGTATTCTGAATCTGTACTATAACCGTTAAAGTACGGTGCTTCTCGTATTCAGAAAACGGAACACACCGTATGCTGAATCTGTACTATAACCGTTAAAGTACAGGTGCTTCCCGTATTTAATCTTGCAGAGCATATCCATTCGAAGAATGTGCCATCGGGGACAAAATTGCCCAGGACGTGCGAGAGTCGACCGAATTTCATTGGTGTGCTATTTGCTGGGATCAGCCGTGCCACCATCTGCGTTCGGAATGTGCATACGTGACCCACTGTTTTCAGCGGTCTTGAGCAGAAATGCAATTTGGTCAACGCTCGCACTTCCAGGGTGCTTTTGTCCACGATAGTACATCTCCTTTAATGCAAATGTCATGAAGGCAGCTCATAGTCAAAGCAGCAGGTCACCATTGAGAAAATTGTCTTGCCAGCACACTGACATGGCTGCAGAGATAAAACACTTTGCACTTTGTGATATGAATGCACTGCATAGCATATATACAAAAAGGTGCAACATTTCAGTCCTCAAGTTCTTAGATCACAGAAGCAACTTTATTTTCTTCAATCACTCGTCTTGCACTTCTTCCTGGTGAAAGTTGTTCTTGACTCCAAACGCTTGCAAGGATAAACTTGCTGCTGTTAGGAGAAACAAATAGTATTCGTGAATATCCATCCTAAAGAAAGCGGCAAAAAGTTTAATCACAGAACACGACAAAGCAGTAACTTCTGTGTTAGAAAAACATGTAAGTAGATCAACATTGTTGGAACAAGGGATGTTGCTGTAGCCAACATTTCGACATAGGTGCTTGTCATTAGGGTAGCAAATGTTTTCCTTGGCTGTGTTGTTTTGGATTTTGCGTATCTCACTGGCCCCTAGCCTCATTGGGGGAGAAGTAACTGGTGCGTATAATAGGTCAAGAGAAGTCAAAGTGTTAAAATAAAGGAAGGAAGGATGTGCTTAGCAGTGGTGATTGTGATGGAGCGGGTATGAGCGATGCTGTCAGTACTTGCCAAGAGTAGGGGTGACCAAAACAGAAAACGATGTACCCATGTAAGCAGTCATTAATCCAGTAGACCTAATCTTCCCAGAAGACAAAATAGGTATCAAGATAAACAGTTTGCACTTTTGGAAAAGGAAAACGAAGAATTAAGGAAAATAAATTTTGTATCAAGATGCATCTGGTTAGGATCACTGCAAGTGGTAAATGAAGGCGCATTATGAATATATATTTGGTTGAAAGCCGATGAAGAAAATATATATTAACCAAATATTAAAAAATAGGGACATTAAAATTAAACTGGATATGACCATAAAACAGTAAAGAACAGCCTGTGGGAAAAAATGGGATGGATAATATAACCAGGTGCAAGATTGCAAAACGTCGAGTGCTGTTTATATTCATGCTGCTGTTGACGGCTTCAAGTTTCTGTCTTCCTGTGGAACCTTTGTCTTACTTGAACAAGGAAATGGGTCATTTTTTAAACAAGCCAATTCAAATGCAGTTCAAAGCTTCAGCGGTGTTATAATGAAAGAAAATATTATGGTCAGTTCTCCTGCTCATCTTGAAACTTATTGTGCACAACAAACAGGGACGAAGAATAGAAGAAACACAATGTTAAGTGCTCGTCCTTGTGTTTCTTCTATTCTTCGTCCCTGTTTGTTGCGCACAATAAGTTTCAAGATGAATTTGTTCCAACTAGGCCGACTCGCAGTCTTGCTTCAGTTCTCCTGGGTGTGCTTTCATTCACCAGTTATTTCCACCGGTGTAAGTTCAAAATTTAATGGTCTAAATGGACCTCAGCTCCTGGCAAACCATTAGCTGGTCTTTTTTTCAACACAGATGCCTGCACATTATATGTGTTGGCAGGAGTGCTAGCGAACTACATTATACTTGTTGCCACAACCAAAGTGAAACTTGGTAACAGTGATTGCAAAAAAAAAACCAGCATTCCACAATACTGATTCAAGTCGTTTGGAAAAGTTGGTTAAGTTAACGTACACCCCCTACTCCACCAGACACAATTATTCACCACACTGACTCGCATGGTGTCAACCATGCTATTACAACACTAGGCATCAAGTGAGGAGAATTAGGGGATAAGAGGGCACAATGCTTTTTGTTAGAACATCAAATGTGCTTTACATAAATGCTACATTCCAACTAACAAAGGAGCAACCGGTTTGTGAGATAGTGACCAATGCATACGAAAGCTAATGACATTCTGTGCAGCAGAATGTTGACGATGAGGTGTTATGCACACAAGTGTACTCTTTCACACAAAATGACATCCTGCACTCAAACCTTGTGCCAACATTAGAGTTTGAAAAACACCATAGTGGAAAGCAAAGAGTGCTAAATTTGTTGAAAATTACTAAAAATTATTCGATTATTCATTATCCTTACTGTTCGTTAAAGATTCACAGATTGTTCCCTATGGGTGCTGTAAACAGGCACCCTTCTTTACAGTGGTAGCAACAATGATCTGTGGCACAGACAAGAATAAATGCTCATGAAGTTTATGCAAGAGTATATCCTACAAATTACACCCCATTTCACATTCCAATATGGTAGAAGAGGAAGACGAAAAAAACTACTTTCTGGTGGAGGATGCATACCCCAGAATAGAAGAAACAAGTGTACCCTAACCATTGCTGCTGCCGATGCCTGTGCACTAGCAATTACATATAATATGGCAGTTACAATTCTTTTTCCACAAGCACTGCAAGCTGCGGCCAGTTTACCAGTACACAGCTGTAATAAATTTAGGGCAAGCTAAAGCTCTCTAATGGATTTATCTCATATGACACAATTGGAATGCAATATTCTGCAAATAAGTGAAGCGCGATGTGCCATCCCATACAATGAAACACCTTTGAAGAATCTGAATCACCACCTGCACTCTTAGGCAAAGTTACACCCTTTGGAGTGCCCCTTCTGCCACACAACAATAATCGTTATTTGCCTTGATGCGTTTCCTTTCTTGAAGACGCCACGCCCGCTACTTTGTTGTCGGGAATGCTATCATGCTGATAACGCGCATGCCGTTCGTTACTGGAAAGCACAGGGCTCGCAGCGTTAAAGAAAGGAAATGCATAAAGGCAGATGACAATTATCGTTGTGTGGAAGAAGGGGCACTTCAAAGGGTGTAACTCTGCCTAAGAGTGTGAGCCGTGACGAGGGAAAAGAGTGTGTTCTGTGTAAAGTAGTGCACCTGTATAACCTAAAGCTTTGGAGAATGCATTTAGTATGAGCTGGGAAGGTTCCTAATTTTAATTGCACACAGTGAAAACCTCCATGCAGTTTTGCAAAATGCAAACCCCCTACCTTTTTGTTGTTCAAATGTAATGACACGTAGGGCCATAACATGTACATTACGGGTTTCGTTCCCAAACAATCAAAGTGAATAGCACCACCCTAAGTGTTATGTGCCTTCTTGTTAGTGTCGAATGCTGCGATCGGCAGAGAAACGGATTTCTGGAGCAATATAAAGTATTAGGTGCTGTGATCTCAGTTCTTTCACTGCTGTTTAAGCATTATCGGGTGCTAAAGTAAAGAAACGAGGAATAAATACATGCATATTTTACGTTACAACCCTCATAAGTATTTAGTAGTCTGGATTATGAAGGATTCCAGATTTACAATGCAGGACAGATTTCAATCCACTGAAAGAATGGCATCATGCCAATGATTCTGCATTTGGTGCTATATTTGTATTTAGTTCAGTTGGAATGTGTGTGTATCGTCAGCGATATCGCTTGACATGTTTTATATTGACTGTTTTCTAAATTTAGGCAAATTCGTATTCGCAAATAACCTTGTATGACACCAAGAACTTGCTTAGCAGGAGTATTTCTAACATTTGCAAGATATGAGGCTCTTGAATGCATATCTCAGCCTGGGGTACACGCCGCCCCCTAATCTCATCAGCAAGTTTCTGGAACTCATCTACGAGGTTTCTTATGATGAATGTAAAGTTGCTTGAATGGGAGAAATAGGGAATTTATAACAGGTGAATTATGCAGCATAAGAATGATGTCAGCAAGAAGCAAGCATCAAGAACTATAAAATGAAGACTATAAAATGCAAGAATTATTTGGGATGATTTAAAATTCTGGCACTGGAACGAAATGTCTTTCAATCTATATATAAACTCTGATTATTCACTCTACTACCACTATCTTCATTAGAAACATTCATAATCATTATCCTATCTATGCCACATCATCCTAGCTAATATTCAAGCCTTCATAAGCTGCTTTTTTTACTGCTAATTCTCTGTGGGAAAGAGGTGTCCGTATGAAGACCATATCATATACTTATTACCCGTTTTTTGATAAATGATAAGGGAAAAACTTCACGCCAAAAATGCATTGAGCTTGAGCAAGTTCTGCATTTGATGCTGTTGATTCTTTTTTCTCTTTGCCATCATTGACCCACCTGATTAGCTAAGTAGACAGAAAAGCTGCAGGAGAAAGGTGGGGGTGCCAAACCAGACTTGTGCCCCAGGGGACCTTTTCACGGTCACTGGAGGAACTGCCTGTGGCCTCGGCATCTTCCTTGAGGGCCACGGCCATGTCTAAGAAGCGTTGTCTCCACAGGCTGCACAAAGAAAGATAATTTGCTGAGCTAAGTCTTTTTCTTAAAAGAACCCATTTAAGTTGTATTCGTGGCTTTGCACCACAAAACTGACACATGACTGGCCACTCAAGACACTTTATGTGTATTCGCAGGCTTATTCCTTGGAAAAACACTTTTATGTAGCACACAATGAGTAACAGTAACAAAAAATGTATCAGGAGGCTTTCATATTGCTCTACAACTTTTCATTGACACATTTCATTTAATTATTTGAGATATTTAATAACTAATTAATAATTATGTAATTAGGCAGAATACACAATATAATCAGAGTATCTCCAAGCGATGGCAAACATTACCTTCATTTTATCTAGTTACATCGCATTTACATATTTCTAAATCTTGGTGCATGATAGTTAAGACACCCTGTAGATCAAAAAACAATATTAAAATTTTCATAATCATCTCTTGTGTGTTATTGGTGGCTATGGCTGCTTCAAGTTATTCTTTCAGTATGGTACAAGCAGTTTTGAAGTGAAATTGTTTTGCATCGAGGGCATGTAATCTAGGCAATCAAGCAAACGGTCAAGTTGTGTTCACTATTCAGATGTTTAACTAAGAAGCTGCAGGAAAAGGAAACAAGACACAACACCTAATAAACAATGCAAAATTTGAAAATTTAAACTGGACAAGAAACCAGTTTTTGAAAACACAGAAAAAAAGGCAGCAGCTTACATCGAATACACCCTTGCTATGTACTCCAAGTGAAGTTGTTACCGCAATGCTTGGGCACCATATGAACGTAACAATCAACAACTTCGAGCAGAATATTAATACCACTAAATGAACTGGCCTTTGAAGATTCTTGATCTGAAATCCTCAACGACTTGTTCTGGTGTTTAATCTGTCAAGCTCAATCTGTATTCTCAAAAGCTGGCTCTCGGCCATAATTTCTCTAAACGCAACATCAGCTTAAATCTCAAGGTAGGGTTGACCTGTAAATAAAGTGGATAATGCATGGCAAACATCATCAACTCTCTTACATGTTAACCAGAGGGTTCACTCATGCAGCCATGAAATTGTGATGCAGACACGATATATTGAAGCTGGTTTTGTGAAGTGTTTCATGCTTCCAAGGCTTCTTCAGTTGTGAAAGCTGTCTCCGTTAGCTAAATAAGCGATGAGAATAAAAAAAGAACTTCAACATGCTCACAATATGTTGGCCATTTGCAAGTAAACAGCAGCCTTTTTGGCACCCAGGTTGCCTGGTGCAAATCTACTATGCCACAGTACTTGCGTTACCCAGTACCAGCCACTTTAAAATGCAATGTGTTCAGAACCCTTTCCCTCTGTTTGTCTGCTTTAGAAACAGTTTAACATGTGTTCAGTAGGCGTCGAGAAAGGGGACAGAAAACACTGTGCACCACTGATTTCTAACATGTTTCGCTGGATGCAGCACATCGCACCGGATGCAGGTGAAGCCAGTGGAAATGCGATGTCATGCAGTCGCTTGTCCTGGAAGCAGGGCATATGGTGGACTAACTAGTGCGTGCGATCAGATAATATTGCTGCCGAAAAACTTTTCTTTGTGGTTTTTCACATTTTAGGAGGTCTCTACATGTCTGGTAAGCACTTTTATGACAATCTGAACCCGTATACGATAGTGTTCTCTTACATCAAGTTTTTTCTGATTTACCAGTGTTTCCATTGCACGTCACTTATGTTAGCGACACTGTAGACACTACAATGGAAAAATTCTGGACACCTCGAAACACTGCTTGGGTAGTTTATGGCACATCAGGCAGGCATGTTAGGGGAAGAAATGCCACACACCCGTGCAACAAAGTGCTGCCGCAAAGTTGTGAAGCACCAACTTCCGGGACAAGGCCGGCTTCAGTCGAGGGCGCTCGATGTGCTGTTCATCCCCTGTAGTAGAGATCAGTGGCGTGGACCCTTTTATACTGGATGTCTTTTCTGGTCGGAACCTTGGCAACAGCTTCCACCATACTTTTTTGAACCTGCAACATGTGCAGAGAAAGTCACATCACTGTGCATTGATTGTATGGCTTTATTGTGCTACACATTCTATCAAATCATTAAAAATACAGTTCACACATTTTTACTACTGTATATAGACAGTCTAGTTGCTATACACGCGAAACATTACCATTCCTCTGACAGAATGCAACAATAGAAGCGTACACTGTAAAGCTACACTAAAATTTAAATTGATGTGACACCGTATGAGCATACAGTATGCTTACTGTATGCTTTAGCCCTGTGTCAAGTAAAAGTTAATTGTCAATCATTTATGGTGTATTTCTACTTATTCTGGGTCATCAAACTGTACAATCAATGTTCCAAGTTTACACAATGTTGGCGTTTGATTGCCTATGTGATCCGTTTCCTACTTACGCATGCAGTAATCCCACTGTAATAAGGAAAAAGAGAATAGGAAATGCCGTGATAATCTTCTACATTTGATGAGGGCAGGAGCAATGACCAATAGCATGTGGTTGAAGCTACATAATTACTCAGTTTTCACACAGCTTAATTATTCAGCAAGTAATAAAGAGCTATCCTGTGCACCTCTGCATGACCAATAAAATCTGACTGCTTGACACTGCACTAAGGCTTGGTACTGTTCGGCAGTTGAGCTTTGGTTTTCTGATATACAGAACTGTTTAGGTACCAGTAGTTTACTTTGTGATAAAATGGAGCTTGGAGCACTGGTCATTTGCACATAAATAATGCGACAGCAAATATAACACAAGGATAGGAATATGGGTCTCTTGGAAAAAGTACAGACACATTATGATTATAATGTGATGTGATGCCACAATGAAACAGAAAGCAACGCATAGAAGTGGACGGCGCTTCCATGCCACCAAGGTTATTGGACAGACAGTACTTCAGAAGTGCCCGCAACACAATGTGTTGGTGGGCTAGTTGGTGTGAATCCATAAATACTTTGTTAAGCGCAAAACAATGGACACAAGAAAGACGACCAGCACAAGGCGTTACACTCAACTGACATCACTTTATTGCGTCGCTCCTTTATAAATAGTAGAATCTAGAAGAACATCCGCAGTGAGCACCATGCGCAGAGACCACCAACAACCAATCACAAGAGCGTACTCATGCGACGGGATCGAAAAAACCATATTGAGCACTGCACAAGGTTAAAGAAAGCGCACTAATGCACTGTGACCCCAATGACTGTATGAAGAAAGCTTCCGATAACTCTCAGGCGGTGGTATCACAGCACTTTTTCAAAATCGTAGTATCACGAAACATGGCTTTGCACTTCCGTATTTTACAATGTTGAGCCAAATGGGAACCTGTGCCTGTTGGTATGGATCGCTTAGGTTCGCAATGTTTCATGATGCTACGATTTTGAAAAAAGAGCCGTGATACCACCGCCAGAGAGTTATCGGAAGTTTTCTTCATATAGTCATTGGGGTCACAGTGCATTAGTGTGCTTTCTTTAACCTTGTAAAGTGCTCAATATAGTTTTTTTTTATTCTGTTGCATGAGTGTGCTTTTTTGATCAGATGTTGGTGGTTCCTGCACATGGTGTTCACAATAATAATATCTGGGGTTTTACGTGCCAAAACCACTTTCTGATTATGAGGCACGCCGTAGTGGAGGACTCCGGAAATTTTGACCACCTGGGGTTCTTTAACGTGCACCTAAATCTAAGCACACGGGTGTTTTCGCATTTCGCCCCCATCGAAATGCAGCCGCTGTGGCCGGGATTCGATCCCGCGACCTCGTGCTCAGCAGCCCAACACCATAGCCACTGAGCAACCACGGCGGGTCATGGTGTTCACAGCCCATGTTCTTCTAGATTCTGCTGTCTACAAAGGAGGGACGCAATAAAGTGATGTCAGTTGAGAGTAGTGCCTTGTTCTGTCGTCTTTCTTGTGTCCGTTGTTTTGTGCTAAAAAAGCAATGATGTATTCCTTGTGTGTGTTTGAAGACAGCTCCACACGCAGTAGCGTATCCAGTATTGCTGCCCAGTGGTTTAGCTCGCCGCAGTATGAAGTGCCACAAAACATAAGGAGAGAAACCTGCATTATAGTCTTGTTGCAAACAAGAATATAACGTGAAGTGCATTCTGAGGCCAGAAACTATAAAAAAAAATTTCATGATGCACCGCTGTGCAAGGTTTTATAGGAAAGTCAAATACATTTAGTGTAAATATGACACTATGATGGTGCACAATGGTGGTAATCTGTAATAATATAAAAGGTGCCTTAATGTTACAACAAAAGCTGACATTACTTAATAATAGCCCTGTAAAATTTAACATGCAGGGGCACCGCTTGGTTAAACAATAGTGATGTATTGTCTATGTACACAAGTATTACCCACGCATTTCTGCCATTGTCTAAATGGCATAAATGAATGGGTAATACTTGTATACATAGATATTACATCTCTATTGTTTAACCAAGTGGGTAAACTATGTCTGCCTGACACAAGATTAGAATTAAACCATAAATTATACATAGTCACCCTAACAGTAACACCTCATTTGAACTTCACAGTAAGTAGACGCCTGTTGATGCCAGCCTCTCCCAATGCTAAACTGTGCTGCATGCTCTACAGAGAAATTATAGTGGTATCACTCAACTCTGAAGCAATTCAGGACTGCAGCACTGTAGAAGACATCTACAAATGTCCCATTTCATGTATAACAGCCTGAATTGCTTGCACATCTTACCAAGTGCAAATTAAAATTTCTTTTTGTTTAGCATTTTTGCCTGCTAGACCACAATCCAATGTCATCAATATATTAACATATTACCTCAAAGAACCTAATTTGGCTTATAGATTAACACCTTTGCATACTGCCACAGCTGTACTCTGTCATATGCGTTGCAATCATAAAGGAGTGCTGGTCCACCAGCACTCCAATGTCACTAACAGTGATCACCTACAACGCTAAGTAAACGGTCATGATTCAGGTGGCAAATAGCTGAGAAAAAAAATCCACTCACCTTGAGAGCTACAATACTGCAATAACTTGAGAGAGATGGACCCATTGCAGGCAGCAGACCTCTTCTCAGCTCCAGCACAACAGCAACTTGCCTTTCAGTAAAAGAAAAGGATTGATTAGTAATGATAAGTTACCTTGTTTTTGCTGAGTATCAATACAATCTGACTTTCATGCATATCCACTCTCCGCTTTAGTAATACAACCTAATTATTCGTAAAATAAAAGAGTCAATGATGATACCATTCGCTTCTCTTGTATGTCCAAATTTTTTCGCACTGATACCCCGTGTACTGCTTGCTTACTGACACGAATGCCTTGACTGCCCAGACATCATTCGAAGGAACACGTCTTGCTGCACCGCAAAACGTTGCACCAAGAAAACAGAGCAGAGAAGCCACAGCAAAGAACTTTTTCTTCTGGTCACAATTAAAACGTGCACCCAAGCAAGAAAGTAACGACCACAGGTAGTGAGCGACTGCTATTGCCTCGAACGTTTATTTCCGTACTTTAACAGAAGTTCTTGTATCGGATACAGTATGCTCCCAAGCCAATACAAGCGTCAATACAAGAGCTCAACTGAACGCAGTTTTATTCTACGCTTTTAACGCGAGTGAACAAAAGGTTAGAAGTACCTCACGGAAATTGCAATCGAGCCGATCGCACTACGACTGGAATCGATCTGAAAAGATAGGGTGATCCCTTTCCCCATTCATGCGTCATTTTTGCCCTAAGACGTTGCATAGCGGTCTTTTGAAACAATATTTCTGTTCGCGACACCGGCTTACCACACATCATTTTAACACCTACGTTATGCAAACCAAATAAGATTCAAATGGGCTTACCTCATGAGCAAGTTACGAGCGCGCGTAGACTGTTGAACACCCGTTGAGAGCAAGCAGGCTATCCGTGTCCAAGCGCATACGTGCACCCAAACACAGGACTTCTTCTTCGATGCCGCAGCAAGCAGAGTTTTGTACACGAAGTGAAAGACATCCAGCGCAAATATCTCCGCGCGATGACGGCAAATAAGGAGCGCACAAGCGTACACAACACAGCGACAAATTCGGAACTTTGCCAATTCGAACGTGCCGAGACCCAAGCAGCGTAACCATCCATCGTTTCTGTTCTTCGCTCCCGATGCGTCAATCTCTCTTCCTTGGGGTCTTGCTCCACCCTTGAGTACAAATCAAGAGATATTTACGGCGAATTAACAACATTTACAACACGACTCGAAAAATGCCGTCTGACTACACATGTGCATCTCCGCCTGCCACTCCTAACCGACGCGCAGCGCGCGCTGCCCCCTGGTGCCGCACTCTGAGCGCGGAGAACCGAACAGAATCGGTTTCGTTTTCGCATTTGTGCTCTAGTTACTGGAACTGCAATATAATGGCTTGACAATTAATATAATTCTAAAAGAGGAGAACGCTTTCTCTCTTACAAGTTAGTGCGTTTTATACAAAGGGAGAGAGAATTCAAAAGGCAGAAAGGCAGGGAGGTCAACCAAAGCATTCGCTACTGGCGATAGCAAACGCCTGTGCTACAATGAAGTGCAAAGCAGTGCACTGCGATGCGTCCATAAGCTCGAGTACAGTGATAATTTGGGCGGGTTGGTGCATGTAATGAACGGGTAAATAATGAGTTGTGTCATAACATTACCCATGCATAAAGCACGTGGAACTAATGGCGTTGCATTCTAGGTCAAAAAGAAATAAAGCTTGAATCGTTACATCTCGACACTGGGCATTCTTTCTTTCCGAAATATTTTTTTCTTCTTTTTGACAGTATACACAATACTAGCACGGTAATAGGTCCTTCATCTTCAGTCACCTTCCAGTAGTTTACACACATGTCGGTGCATGTTCGCGTTCTTTATTCTACCGTACAAGAACGAGCACGCTTACCGGTCTTGTTTTAAGATGAAGCGCCAAATGTTTGAGATTACATCTTACCGCAAGAATTAACCCACGAACAGTGAAGATTATGCGTAATCGATTTGTCTCAATGAATGGGCAGTTATTGTCAGAGACGAGATATTTTGTAAATATCATGGGAATGAGTTCCACCAACTACATTGCAGTTCAGCAGTGCCCTTTGACACTTGGGTTAATTGCTTGCCGCATTCGAAAATTTCCTCCGACCGTTGTACTTGGATCTATAGGCCGCCAGTCCCCTCCGAGACCATTTATTGCCAAATGTAAACGCAGTTACGGTCATTATACCACTCCCTGCGTTTCGGTACTGATTTAGAGTGCGCACAATTTTTGGCGTATAGAGCACCAATGTCATTCCCAGTGCACCAGCACCTGAGTGCCGCAAGCTTGTTTACGTATGCACGTATGTCCCCGGCTCTTCATTCACTTAAACATATATGCTGCGTTATTAACTACAAAGCGCTTAATTTGAGAACATTGCGAGAACACGCATATATTTGCGCATATGATCAGCGTTACTAAGCCCATATGCGCGGCAAACTGCGACCGGAATAGAAGATGCGTATATATATTTATACGATCTGTTATTGCAGCTTTTGGTAGAAGGCTAGCTCTCACATTTTGTACGCAACTTCATAATGCGTACAGTTTGCGTGTTCAATAAAGTATTGTTAGCTGAAACTTTATGAGTACGAGCGCTCATTCAGACAGCTTAAATTTTCTCACAATATACGGATGTTCACATAACAAAAATACGGAATTCTCTCTGTTTCGTCCAAAACAGCGTATAGCCGTTACATGATTACAGTGAAAATGTCCGTAAAGCTGAATACGGAGAGCACTTTCCGTATATTAACGGCAGATTTTGCCGTATTTTTGAAATATGACATACTTTCCGTATTTTTATCTGCAGTTCTCCGTATAATGACAGAAATCCCCCGTAAAATTACGGAAATTTTTTACAGTGTATGTTTCTTGAGTGTGGATACATATTGTGCGCAGTTCATGGATATATATATATATATATATATATATATATATATATATATATATAATTTGTCAGAGTAATATGCTTACATCTCTTGTAGTCGCTACCCCTCTTTCGTTCTCCGTTCCTTTCCTTTCCTTGAGTAACTAGCAGGAAGCGCGTTTATTTTCTGCCAAAGGCTACGTTTACATGAATTTAATAAAGGTCGAGGCGAGTTCATTCAACCGACCTGCAAGCTGTATAAGTCGACTCGGCCAACCTGCATGGCAAGACGCATGTAAATGCATTAGGGTCGGGCTGCTTCGACTCGACTTCTGGCTCGACCCGCCCACGTACAACTCATGTAAACGAAGCTAAAGAACATTACGTCAATCTGCCTTATTGCGAAAATGTCTAGCTCGTGCAAAGCGCCGGCTGCAGGCAAAGCAAGCATGTAAAACAATGGACTCCGCAATCGACGTGTGACGTCGAATAGCAAAGGCTAAACGAGTGTTCTACTTCGACAAGCAACAGTTACTGCATATTTCAGGGAGCCTAAGTGCAAAACTGCTCGCAGCAACGCCTTTAGAAAACAATATGTCAGGGTTATAAAGTCTATTTGAGACGTCGTTTAGCCATTACTATAGCACGTCCTGCAAGTCAACCTTCAACCAAAGGGGGATATGTTGCTCTTCGTGACACCGTAAGCATTCCCGCACGCAAGAAAATGCCCAAACCTACAAAGGCCTTCGAAACAGAGATGAATATTACTAAAAGGAATCTGGTTTCAATGACTAGATTCCGAGAAATAGGTGTTGCATGCCAATGTTTCACGCTCGCATGATGCGCTATAGCTTTCTCGTTTCGTTTTGTTTAACCAGGCTAGAAATTCTGAAATGATTTCACATGAGTGCGTATGAACCGTCCGTGCACAGTTCTCTTCTGGCGAGTTGCCCACTTCTTTTAACTACAGTCTCTCCGTGCGTTCTCGATTTCTACGCAAATGCAAGCAGTCATGCATCGAAGTTTTTAGCCCGTCTCAAACGCCCATAGGTAAGAGGGCGTGAATAAATAGGGCAGTCTTTCGAATTCTATCTCTCGTCTGTTCAGCGGCAGTTATGCACGTGTCTCGCATCTGCACGGGGCAAGTGCGAGCACAAGCGAAGCCTACAAAAATAAAGACCACCTGTCAAGTGAAGACGGTTTTGCCCGTTGTTAAACAAGGCGTGTTTCCTGCGTACATGTATACTTTATCTCAACAATGGCATGCAGTGCAGGAAAAACTACAGTTTACGTCAACCAGTCAAGACTGAGAACGCACTGTTTGCCTCAGCTAAATTTTTATTTCACCACTAGCCTATTTGGTGTCCCTAATCCATTCCTGATTCCTACACTCAACCGGAGTCAAACACGGGCCTAATAGCAGCGCATGATGCAGACGAGCCTTTCTCCTGAATCACTGTATTGACGCTTAGGTTTCGCTACACTGGACGAGCCTTTCTCCTGAATCACTGTAATGACTCCTAGGTTTCGCTACACTGTACGGAATTAGCGAAGCGGTGTATGCGAGTATGCGCTCCCGCATGTAATAGATGCCTGCACCCACGCCTTTCTGTTGCAACCAAAGCTTGTTGTATAGTTTTACTTAAGCGCTGGTTGCTTCTGCGCTTTTGGCACGCCTACTCTTTTACGAAGTACCTTTAAGTAAAGCTATAAGAGTGGCGTAAGAAGTAGAAAATAGGTTCCGCTTCCCCACAGTTCAGGTACTTACTGGTTTGCGTCAAGATTTTAGTTTGTGGATAAATCGCAGGAAAAATGAACAACCTTTACTCAGTTTAAACCCAGACGGCGCCTCTCGGGCTTGGTCCTTTGTCTGGGTCCTGTTGTTCAGTTCTAAAGAAGTTTGCTTGCTGCTTGTAATCTCAGTTTCCTTATTCATTTTCTTTTCATATTACGACAGCATAAATGTAGGAATGCCGGCGCTGTTGATTTCGACCACTTAGTTAAAAATATACCATAAGTTTGTGAAGATAAGTTCTTTCACTTGCCATGTGAAAGTCTTTAGGTTCCTCTAGCCTACTGCTACGCCGGTAGAAAAACTCGGCATTTGTATCGATTGCCCTCCCGGAAGTTTACAATAAAATTCCATGGCTTTTCTAAAGAGGGCCCATTGAAGGCCTACATAAGCCGGATAAGAAGTGTATAGAATGACAGCGAGGACGTCGCTACTACATTATTAGCCTCCCTAGTCAATGGAGAAAATGCCTTTCTGCTATAGCAGAATCCAAGTAGGTTGTCAGTTTCCGTTTTGAATATAAAATTTTGTTGCTGAAGGCACTCAATTATACGTTAGTAATTAGTTTTAAAATATGGCTTCTTATTTGTAGTATTGTTAGGATGAAAAACATTTATGCAGAAACTCTTCTGGGAGCTGTCTAAGTATGCGTGAGCATTGTGCCACTTGCTCATCTGCATGCAGCCCGGTGTCATTATCAATGTTAAGAAACATTATCCGACCATTATAAACCGCAGCGTTGCGGTGACACGAACTGCTGCAGAAGGTGGCGCAATGTGAATTGATGACGTAAGCAAACCACTGGTGGTGGCGGCGCCAGGTGCGCTGCTGGCGTTACGATCATCACAGGCCGTTATCGCTCTTTAGCGCGTTATCCATCCACGTCAAACCAATGTCAACCGTGACCATCCATATTCCAGTGCCGGCTGCGTATGACACGGCAGCACACGCCCCTATCTTGAACGCGATCT
The DNA here is from genome assembly GCF_038994185.2 of Dermacentor albipictus. Lineage (NCBI taxonomy): Eukaryota > Metazoa > Arthropoda > Arachnida > Ixodida > Ixodidae > Dermacentor > Dermacentor albipictus. The sequence goes on from NW_027225577.1 coordinate 5,606,367, forward strand.
GCGATGGGGACACAGTGCGCCGAGAGCTGATAGCTTCGTGCGCGCTGTGTTCTGGCCGCTTAGTTCGTGTTTGTGACCGAATTGACCTTGGTGCTGCCTCGAGGCAGCCCCAAGGTCAATTCGGTCACGTCTACTGTCGCGCTTTCTCACTCGAGCCTTTTGACGGCGAGCTTGCGAAGTCATCGACCGCTTTGTGTTCATGTTTGTTAATTTAATTGGTAATTGAATGTTTATGAACTTATACGACCGATAAAATTGCTATGCTTACTTAGTATAGCTGTCTACTAATTTATTGACGCAATCGATGCTTTGTTATTCAAGCGAGACTGCGACTTGTACAAGAAAATATTAAATGCATAAGCGTTTATATGCTTACCCAACAAGGAAGCCCGTCCGTCCATCAAGTAAGACGAATCGCTAAAAAGACATCAATGCATAAAGCAAAATAAATTCTAAAGGAAGAGACGTTGGCGGTGGTGAGTTACGAACCTATAGCCCCACGCTAAGCAGGCGAATGTCTAGCCCTCTCGGATCCACGCTTGCAGAAAGTGAATGCATCTGAACTATGTGTATGTGTTGTAGCGGCAGTATAAAACAAATTTCAAAAGAGGAAACCTTCTATGAAGGCTTTGTTGAAAGATTTAGTGATGGTGGACTAGAAGCCATCTCTAGGACCACATCTAGATCCGACTTGGAGCATTAGAGCCATGAGGAAAATTCCGGCGTTGCGAAAATTTAATGCCAGACATGCTACGTCCTCGATGCGTTTGGGTGATCACGGGATGCGCCTTCCATTGGGACGTTTCTTCACCGACTGAAAAGCCACCGATCTCCGAGGGCTCACGCACTTCCCGTCGCGCAGCACTGACAGATGAGCAGTGAATGAGTTGATAAGGATGATAAGGCATGATATAGGGATGGATCTCATCACGGTTGAAAATAGTTCGACGTAGATGGATAACGTAATGGGATAGGATGATAAGGGCTAACAAGGAGCGGAGTAATTGTGATTAGATTGATCAGGAGCGGTAACGGTTGATAAGAGTCAGGTTGAGTCCGATAAGGTTAATAAGGTACAATAATTGATAAGGGTCGGATCATGAACAAGGTTGATAACGACGGACAAGGGCTGCTAATGATCGGATCAATTGCGATAAGGTTCAAAACGACCCATAAGGGTTGATAATGGTCGGATGGAGCCTGACAATGTTGACAACAACCGATAAGGGTTGATGATAGTCGGATCTAGTCAAATAATACCTATAACGATCGATAACAGCTGCTAAGTGTTCATAATGTCGGATAAAGTTGATAAGATTAAAAGTGACACCGGGCTGCGTGGAGATGAGCAAGTTGCACAATGGTTACGCATACTTAGACAACTGCGGTGACATTTCTGCGTGAATTTTTTATTGCCATGCCATAAGAGTAAACTTTAGCTCGGGGGCTCCTAGCTAAATACTTGGAAACGGGATAAATTTTCTGCCGGCACCATCTGCAGAAAATTTTACGAGATTTGCGGTATCTAAAAGAAAGAGTCAAAATTTAGTGAGCGTAGAAAACATCGTTAATTTAGGCCGTCGATTTTATTAAAAGAAATATTATTGAAAATTGCAAACTTTCAAAAACGAAACTATCAAGCTTTCGACTCTGTAACTCTCCATAAAAAAGGATATCACAATTCTGTCAACTGCACCGAATGTTACATCTAAAGCAGCGAAAAAAGGTTTTACGCCATTCTGAAATTTACGATTGATATGTGGGTAGAACTTTTAAAATCCTTGTAAACATTGTAGCAAAATCACGTAAGTTGTATATACATATGTCAAATTATTTCGCTTTACATGTAGTAACCGATGCAGTTGACAGAACCGAGATATCTGTTTTCGACGCAAAACTACGGATTTGTAAACTTCGCTCTTCTATTTTTCAAACGTACCAATTTCCGTCAATTTGTGCAAAAATTTCAAGGTGCCAAATAAACATTGTGCTTGCTACATTCCCTAAAAACTCTCTTTCTATCTCAAATGAAACAAAGTTAGTCCAAACCGATCCGGCGGTTATTTCCTAAAAGCATCTCTGCATTTTCCATATACATGAATAGGGAATTTGGAGAGGGCAAAAAAGTGCAATGTTGCTCACCTTATCACCTACAATTACTAGCCTGCTTATCTTTCTCTCTGTGTATACGTAGTGTTCACGCCTGCCTTAATAACTGCAATAGCAAGTCTCAGATTTAACAGCACATATGTTGAATGAACGTGCGTTCAGTAACTTGGGCTGTCACTACATTGCTCGATTGCCATTCGCATTACCGTCGACAGTCATCGTGAGCAGAGTTATGTGGCAATTTTTTAACACGAACGTGTGTTATGCCGGGGACCATCATCAAATTCCTGTAACGGATGTGACGTCTGCGCGAAAGCGTAGAATATGCTCTTTCTTGACAAGGATGGCGCCGCCATCTAGTAGCAGGGAAGGAATGCACTGCATCATGACACTAACTATCACCAACGGTGAACGCTTCGATAGGCTTATCACAGCGGAGGCTCCAACGCGATGTAGCCTTGTGTAGGCGGTGTAGGCCTTGCGCTGAAGTTACGACATAGTTTCCGCACATGGTTTGCCTTTCGCAGCCGATTAGCCTGTGGCGCCTCGTCGTTTGCGGAGTGCAGCCAAGGTAAATTCACATTATCGTGGAGGCGAGGCTGAAAGGAGGTTCCTTGCGATTGAAAGGCGACTACATCTCGCCGGACAAAACACTAGTTGATGAAAATTATGCACCGATACATCACCAATGGAAACATTTGAAGAAGTACAGACAATGACATTAAAATAGGAAAATGTGAAGAAACAGGCTGTTTGCTTCCATGCACGAATACTTGTGAGTTCGAAACGGTGCAGGCTGCTGACGTTTGCTCGTGCGATGCCATGCTGAGATATTCCTAGATTTCGTTAACGTTTAACACTGTAATGTATTCAAAACTCTCATATACGTAGTCATAAAAAGTAATTGCAATAGATATAATACTAACCTTATAATATTTGATCAGTAACATAATTTTTAACTGCCTTTTCACTAACTAATATGTTTTAGCCATGTCTTCAGTACCAGAGAAAAACTACAGGCCGCACATGTGCTGTGATCGGGAAAAAAGTGTAGTTTCTGTGAATGACTTCAATGTATAGTTAATTGTATTCTAACACCAAAATAATAGATGTCTGTTGGTACTAAGAGTGTATGCATGTTGGGCTTAGTTCAATATCTTTCTGAGCCCATTCCTGTGAATTCATGCAATACTCTCAAGATCTATTGGTGTAATGCCTGATTTTATATAATGAGGGCTATAAATACATATGGGTGTACTCGTAATCGATTGTGACGCGATGTTGTGGCGAATATTCTCGCATCCGCTTCCTTGATACTGTTCTTTGCTCTTTGTGATATGAGCTCGTGCCGTGAATGACTTGGCACAACGAGCCTCGAACAGCAAACGTTGATTTTTTTTTTTCCACCGAGAAGTTTGCCTCACGAAATGTAGATGGCACTGCCGCACCTCCACAACTAGAGTTACCGTATATGCTACCAAAGGTAGCATATACAGTAACTCTATCCACAAGCTTGCTGCGGGAAAGCTAGGAAAACGATGGAGCATGTTTTACTAGAATGTGAATACATTTGTCCAGCGGTCGATTTAGGCACCACTGGCCGCCTTGAAATCCCTGGGTTCAGCGAGAGCAGGGGAAAAGTGAACATGTCCGCAATAGAGTTTAGCAAGAGGCGATTGGAAGATTGGTGGAAGAAAAGTAGGGAAACGACAAAAAACGGAGACGTACAAAAGCAAAGTTTACTATAGGGAGTCAGAAAATTCGGTTGTGTGAGTTCATCGTGTTTTTTCTTTCTTTTTCCTTTCTTTAACCTAAGTAGAACACTAGGCAATATAATAGCACAAGCTTGGTGGCGCCACCCACCGCCCAGTTCCAAACAGAACCGAGATATGTCGCAGTGATCGCTCATAACATTAAACCATTCATCCATCCAAGCCGCCATTGCAGCACGCATGTGCATATATCGGAGCTTCGCTACCAAGCGTATAAATACCTTGGTGCCACTTCAACGTGCATCAGCAGTGATCACACACTGCCTACTGCTTCGCTAGCGATGGGACAAAATTAAAACTACTGCGCCACAGAAAGACACGCCAGCGTGAAGCGAAGCGCCTTCGCGCGTTCGCGGCGCATGCTGCGAACTCATCTACTCGCATTCCTCAAACTGAGTGCGTCGCAACTCAAATAGCTGCCCAAGACAATACAAAGCCGGACCGAAATGCCCGTACCTTCGCCGAAGCGACTCGGCAGCTGGTCGCCGCTCGCCAACAGGACGCCGCGCGCCAAGCAAAGCTGCAACACGATAGCCGGCCCGCAAATCGTGCGCCTTTCGCCGCAGCGGACCGTGAGTTCACGAAGCAAACATGCAGCAGCATTTGTGAAGGCATGTTTCACTTTCGTGGTACACGGGTTCCGATGAAAGAGAGATCAACTTTTTGAAAGGCGAAGCATTCTTTGCTTTTTGCTTCGACTTTTCCACTACTGCTGCTGCCTTGCACACAGCGTCGGGGCAATGGTTGAGAGCAAACGTTTCGGTGAAGTGGTGCCGCAGTGCCTTATGGTGCACCCTGCGGGACGCCACAATGCCCTCTGGGTGCCGTAATTAGCCGTGACTTTTCGCAAAAGCACTGCAGGAGCTGCCGCGCTTGCCTCTGTGCTCACGCGTAATAGCAACGACAGTCCAGGGAGGAGGTAGGGAGGATGTTAGAGAGAGAGAGAGTAGAGAGAGGAAGCAGGGAATCGGTACAGCTACTCAGTTATGGGGAACCAGCGCTGGAGTTTCGTGCTGTCACACAGGGTCGCTTTGCGTACATGGCGCGCTTTTCTAGTCATACAGACAGAAGAAAATGATCACCTGTGGTGCGGTGGGGGACGTGCAGAAGCTGTGAATAGAAAAGAGGAAAAACCTTGGAGGCCGTCGTTATTCCTGTGTGTTTCATTGCCACAACTAAGAAAGCCATAATATAGCCCTATCATTCTAGTCTTTTTTGTGAAGACTACGAGCATGAGCGACGGAAACGTCGGATTTAGGCAGGAACGATCGCACGCCGTTTCAACTCTTTCTACAGCTCTTCCGCCCAAATATCCCTCTGCATTTCATTTTACTGAAAGCGAGAACGGCAATTCTTCTATAGTACGAAAATATACATGTATTTGCTAGAAGAATTTGTACAGACCGCAGTTTTTCGGGGACGCCAAAATTAATGTTAAGGCTAGCCGGTGCACAAATGCCCACTGGGTTTCCAGCCGTGAGTGAGACTTCTTACAGTGCCTGGTGACAAAATTAAGATGAAGAAAATGACAATGCTAATCATACAATCTCACAGTGAACGTAAACGCTGAACACTTCGTGTTTACTGCTTCAATAGCGCATCAACAATGCGTCGGCGCGTCTCCGCGGCCAGCGAAACTACCATTGGTAATGCAGCTTCTATTCCAGGCAAAATGGTGTCCGCTAGAGTAAAGTGACGTGCAATGCTCATTTTATTAAAAACCAGGTCAGCACCAGCGAAAGTTCCAATACAAGTCAAGTTCAGCTGCAGTGCATGGATACCGACGGCACACAGCGAACCGACTCGGTCGTGCTCGCGTCCCAACGGGAGGCGCCCCAAATATCAGCATGTTTTCTTCTTCTTGTGAGATTATTGCGAGTAGAGGCTTAAAGGGCAACAACGGTAACAAAACATTGCTGCTTGTAAGAGCGTCGGCGGTGCGTTCTGGAGCTCCGTCAGCTACAGATTCGAAGTGAACCGGAAAAGGCTTATAGCGACGATATTGGTGGCGAGCGATCAGAGTAGGCGCGGCTGTCGGCGACGCCAGGGCGTAGCTGCGACCGCTGCCCTGTCGCTTCGCTTGATGGCCACGTCGCTGTGCCACCGGCAGATCTCGCAGGAAGCTACTGTGTGGGACAGGCAGATCTTGCCGTTTGCTAGCAAGATCAGCCGTCGGTGGCGGTACGATAACTGCAAACGGCGTGCGGGGAGCTGCCGTGTCGCTAAAGGTGCATTCACACGACCGGACGGAGAAAGAATTTTCGCAGCGGATGGCGCATCACGTGACGCGCGCGTCATCAAAACTTGCCGCCCTCGCCTTGTCCGGCCTCCTCCGCTCGCGGTCCGGATTGAAAATGCTCGCCGGTATTTCCATCCGTCCGTTTGGCGGTCATCTGGCCTCAATGTAACTTAGTCAGCGTCAAATCTGCCAACATTGGACGGGTTGGCGTGGCTACGATGGCGTGTCGTCGGCTTGATGCATCCGTGGCTTGATGCCACGTGTGTTTTTCTTGTGCAGGAGTGTGCAGGAGTGACCGCATGTGCTTTTGTTGTGGTAAGGGCGAGTCGTGGTTGCGCGCGCATTTCTATTTAGACCGCGCAGCCTGCGTGGCCTTAACATGAGTGAGGTGCACAAGGAAATGCTAAGTGACGAAGCAACCGGTACTTTTTTTGCTCTTGTTGATGGATTCGCAGCGCTATTGAATATAGAGCTCGCCGATTATGCAAGCGCGCAGCTGCGTAACAGGCTATGGCAAGAGATCATCTCGAAATGGCTCAGAGGAATGCAGAATCAGCGCCTTACTCTGTCAGTGTGTATTATTAGCTATAACTTCAATTTTGGGATAATGACGTGCTGCGTAACCAAAAAACAAAGAAAGAGAGAGGGCAGGGTGCTCTGTCATTTCGGCGCTCAGCCCTGTCCCTCTTTTTTCTTCTTTTGTGGTCAGCAGCATGTTACCAGTTCAATATGAACCATGTAGCCGAAACATATTTACTTCATTTTTGGGAATGCTCTTCTAGATTTGAACCATTTCGTTTTCTTCATCTGATTGAACCTCTGCAGAGTTTCTAAAAACGGTTTTCGCGAACAAACGCCGCACGTTCAGGAATTTTCACCCAGAGGAAAAGCATCATCTCCTACAATAACCGGGGGCATTTGAAGATCCGGCGAGCTAGCCACTTTTACGGTTTTGGGCAGTCCCGCATTTTATTTCATCAATTGCTTTTCCCAGAGGTGTTGACTGCCAAATTCCGCCATGGCCTTGTGAACCAGGGCCGCCAATGTCCAAATAGCGAAAAATATAGTTCGCATCAACAAGCGCAAATAGCACTATGCTGAAGGTTTTATTGTAGTATAAATACAAAGAGCCTGAATATTTGGCTTGATGATGCACACATGCTTTCCATCTATCACACCAATACAATTGGGGAACTGCCAGTTTTCTTTGATGTCTTGCATGGCTCTAGACCACTATCCGTCAATCTTGGGGGTCTTCAAGAATTCGTCTTTCAGCTCAAGGTAGATTGCCACACATGTCTCTTTTATGAGCTGGTTGACAGTTCAGTGTCCTCCCTGAACTGTCTGCTTAAGGAGTAGTGCGTTTCTCCTAATAAAAAAAGAAAAACAAGAAATTGTTGGTTACGCTAAAAAATAACAAAGAAAGACAGAACTCCGCATTCGAATAAAATATGCACATCTGATATTCACACTGGAATCTGTGTAAAGCGGATTTCTTATAAAGCTGCTATTTTCATGCTATGAAACTAAATTCCATACACACAGTTGTCTTTGTTTCACCATACTTCCAACATTCTTATGCAACATGCTTATACGATGTTCATGCGCCGTGCCGGTCAAAACAATTTAGTACTATTGATGCGCCGTAGCATTTGCTATATCTACGCCGCAATACACGAACTGTTCATTGCGAGAGGTAAGGGCATTCACGTCACAACGAAGATGTGTTTGTCATTGTACACACTACACAGAAATCTAGGACGCTAAAGAGTGGTTTGGTTCTTTTTTTTTCGTTTTATTCCTGCGTCCACGGGCTAACGGAAATAAGTGCACGCGCACATTACACGCGACGTGAAGCGCGCGCTTCCCAAGAGAGCGGCAGCAGTCACAGTCGAGAAAGCTGGGGGATGCCTTTGCTTTAAAAGTCAGCGCGCCTCATGAAAAGTAACACTTGGTACTTCAAATTGAAGCAAACGCTAGTGCTTACCTGCAGCGAGAAAGCGAAGAGTGATTTGAAGCCGTGTCTTCGCTGGCACAGATGATCTCACGATGGTTTCTTGCCGCTCGATTGTATGTTGAACACGGGCCAGAAGTTCGAAAAACTGGGTGCTGCTGACGCGCAGTAGGCGCTTGTATTCGTCCGGATCACACTCGAAGATCTTCACAAAGCAAGCTCTGAACACAAAGCGTATTCTTCGACATCCGTGGTTTCCTCCAGCATAATCGTTCTCTTTTTAAAGCCTTCACCTAGCCGTCTTCACTCACTTCGAGTAGAACAGCCAACGCGGACAGACGCCGCCTCCGATAGCTCTCTATCTTGGAATGCGCACTCGTACCAAGCAATTTGGCAACGTGCGTGGCGTTGGCGCCGAGAGTAAGCACGCGGATTCCGCAAACGGCGCTCCGGCTGTGGGAATGCGACCTAACTCGGCTGCACGGATTCAAGTGATGACGTCACTATGTTGTCCGCGGAGCAGGCGGGATTTTGCCCTCGCGTGTGCATCCACCTTAACGGGTACGTGCCTTCAACTCCGGCGCCGTGTACAGCATTACTCTTCCAACGAATTAAACGTCACTCTGCTTACGATGGAGCTGTCACTATTGGCGTCTTGAGTATGCAGAAATGCAACAAGTGATCGCTTATAAAATGCGTAAGCATTTCTATACTTACTCAACGTGGAAAAACGTCCGTCCGTCCCTCCGTCCGTCCGTCACGTAAGACGATTGTTTTCAAGACAGGGCCCGCAGCAGCTAGCAAATTGACCGCGGTGCTCTAGCTTCAATTCAAGCTAAGCGGCGACAACGCTGCGCACACGAAGCTATCAGATCTCGGCGCACTGTGTCCCCATCGCCCATCGCTTTCAAGATAAGGGCCCGCGCGGCCATGCCATACGCATCCGCCGGAGTACCGTTGGTCACGGTTGATAATAGTTCGAAGTGGATGTACGAGGCTTTTTGGTAAAAAGCAATAATGCCTTATGATGATCGGAACGTCATCAGCGCACTTGGCGCCGCCACCTCCAGTAGTTTGCTTGCTTCAATAATGCACCTTGCACCGCCGTCTGCGGCAGTTCCTGCCGCCGCAGCACTGTCGTTTATACTGGTAGGTACAGTTTCGTATCATTGATAATGACACCGGGCTACGTGAAGGTGAGAAAGTGGCGCACTGCTCACGCATACTTAGGCAACCATCAGAGGAGTTTCTGTATCTTTCTGAGTGCCGACGACGGTTATAGCTTCTTCTCACTCATAAATTGAATTCCGCTGATACCTTCGACAGCCTTTGTGAGGTATCGTTTTGTCAACCTAGAAAAGAAATTACTGTGTGCAATCCTCGTCCTTTTCATGTTATTTTGCATTCAGGAGCTCTTACATTGAGTAGGTCCTTTTTAAACCGTACCGCAACACGATCGGCGGTGCACGCTTGCAGCTGCTGGTACATGACTCTCATGTGGTTTTCTGAGCAAGACAATTCTATGACATTTTTCACAAGCAAATTCATGCTGGATGATCCGATCATCTTCACTGTTTTCAATATTCGCATTGAAAAACGAAAAAGAAAAGCAGGCCAGGCTTACTATGGTTACAGTTCAGTAAGACGTGAAAACGTGCTTCCTGCGGCCCCGCCTTCATTTGGGAGACTAAATGTTGCGGCAGTTTCTCGCTTAGCGCGCTGATGGGCGTTTTCTATGGGCGCCCCCTGTGCAGTGCTTGTTTCCCATTCAGGGGGCTTAGGTAGAGACGGATTCCCTACCGACGCAGTCAGGAGGGACAGAGAAGGAGAGAGAAATAGAAGACAGGAAAGGCAGAGGAGAGGTTAACCAGACGCACATCCGGTTCGCTACCATGCACTGGGGGAAGGGGTATAGGGATGAATAGAGAGAGAAGGTAGAGAGAGAGCACAGTTTCGCGCACAGTTGAAGGTTCGCACCGAGTCCCCAAGACCTCTCGACTTGAGTTACTTCCAGAGCACTTTCGTGGCTTCCTGGGCCATCGTCGCGTACGGCCAGGGTCCAAGGATCTTCATTACGGAAAATTGTCTAGAGTCCGACTGGTTCAGTGCTGCCCGGAGAACTTCGCGCTCGACGTCGTATTGGGGACAGATACACGCGATGTGTTCAATCGACTCTGTGGTTCCGCAAGAGTTGCACATGGGCTCCTCAGAGCGGGACATTTTTGATGGCACTTGTAGCTTTAAGGATGGATCCAGCCCATGAAGATGACATTTCGGGAGGGGGGGGGAGAAGACCAGTATTTGTGCTTCAAAGATGTACCCACAGTATGAAGCTTTCTTGCAGCGTCGATTATTGATAAAAGGATTGTACCTGGTCGGGAATCCAGATGGGCAGACCGGGTGGCTTTGTCAGCGAGGTCGTTACCAGCAATGCCGGTATGTCCAGGTAGCCACTGGAGTATAATTTCATGCCCTTTAGGGATAGCTTGATGGTGTTCTCTTATTTCATATGTCAGCTGCTCATATGTGTGTGTGTATGTGTGTGTGTGTGTGTGTGTGTGTGTGTGTGTGTGTGTGTGTGTGTGTGTGTGTGTGTGTGTGTGTGTGTGTGCGCGTGCGCGTGCGCGTGCGCGTGTGCGTGTGCGTGCGTGCGTGTGCGTGCGTGCGTGTGTGTGTGTGTGTGTGTGTTTGTGTGTGTGTGTGAAGAAATGCTTGAATAAGAAAGGATTGATGCCAGCAAGGATCTTGGTAAAGAGCGATAATGATAAATTTTGCATTTCAATTGGGGCGAAATCAAACAACGCCCGCGCATTGGGTGCACGTTAAAAAAATCCTGGTTGTCCAAACCAATCCGGAGTCTCTCACTACAGCATGCCCCATAATCAAATCGTAGTTCCGGTGCGTAAAAAGCCATCATTTTGTTAGGTTTTAGCACGGCTCATATAGAATAACTGTGTTACACTCTATTTATATTTCGGCTGGAGACTATCAGTAAACCATCCCCCTGTGAGGACAACGTAATATTGACCAAAAGGAAAAAAAATGCGTTCATGATAACAGATTAGTGGGCTAGTTGGTAGTGCATAACTTCTGGCAAACCGCAGTAAAACGCGAGGACACCAGAAGGAAACGAACAAACAGCGTTACTAAAAATTGCCTTTTTATTGCACATTGTTACCACATATACACCATCGTGCAACATGAAAAAAAGCCACTATCGCATATTGATTTCTTACCGGCAAAATCATCCACCATAGGCCGCTACGCCAATAGGAACAGGATTTCTTCTCTTTCTTCTCTCCAAACGAGCAGAAGCAGAAAAGTCGTTGTCATGCCCTACTTGCACAAAGCTGGTCACAATGTGAAGAAAAATGTCAATCGTGTTAGCGTTGACGTCGTCTTCGCAGCTTTTTTGAAATTTTCTGGTTTGTGCGCGAAAGTTAACAATACAACAATGTGGCGTCATGACTGTAATAAAAAACAACGAGAAGCGTTTGTTTCATGCATGAAAGGAATGGTGTACCGTATTCTTTTAGACTGCATGAGGGAATACATTGGTCGGATGGGAAAGTGCCTCACTGATCGGTCACGGGAACATTCGAACGATGTCAATAATCTGGTAAAGACTAGTCATCTAACCGCGCACTGCTCGCGTTGTGGCTGTAAACCCTTGTTTGACAGATCACAAATGATATCTAGGAACCCAGATCACGTCACTAGGGAGATCGTCGAGGCATTCGAAGTGATTAGAAAAAATAGCTCGGCGAGTTTTCCATCTGTGTCACTGTCAAAAAAGAAATCATGTTCCTATCGTGGTAGCGGCCTATGGTGCATGATTTTGCCGGAAAGAAATCTGTGTGTGACAGTGGCTTTCTTCATTCAGTTGTACTATGGTATATATGTGATAACCATATGCAATGCAAATTAAGCTGTGAGTAGCACTGTGTGTTCATTCCTTTCCGGTGCCCGCATGTTTTGTTTTTTTCTTGCGATTTGTCTCAAGTTATGCGTTCTTGATATCCTTCATTGAAAGGAAAGCACTTTCACTGGTGCTTACAACAATTAAAACTAATTATTTCTAAGTTTTAATGGGTACATTGCACGATAATGCCGTAATATATAACGTTGGACTTTGTACCAGTTGCATTGTAATTGCTTTATTGGCACCAAAACAGTTACATTTGCATTGCACTGTAGATGCGTTTAGAAAATTCGCTAATCAGAACATGCAGGTCTGTCTCGTGCGGCGTATCTTTGGCGTGCTTCAGAAGTTTGTTCTCTCGTAAAATATTATCTCCTCAACTAGGAGCAAGTATTCTTAAGAGGCTTAGTTTACATGGCGCCGGACAGCTGCCTACAGGAAAGGTTAGTCATGCAAATAGGACACTGCAGCAGCAACTGTAAGCGCATAAAAACTTGGACTCCTCCCAAGAGCTGTGAAACGTGAACGTATTAAGCTATTTCAGGCGCTCTCAAAAACAAATGACGCGTTCTCAAAAACTAGTTTCTTTTTTTTTCAAAATGAGCAAGTGTCTTTGTTTTTTTTTTTAGAAAAGCAGAACGAATGTGAAACCTTTGAGTGATGCACAAAGCAAATAAAGCGTGTCACAAGTTTGTGGCGATTGGAACGGAAACGGTTGTCAAAAGTTAGCGGAACATGAAAAACTGATTTCGAACGTTTCCTCCATCCCATCCAAAGCTCCTGAAAGCTTTGACAGCACAGCTTCTCGAGAAAATATTTTTTTTTAAGGCGCGACACGTAAGACACGCATAGCTTTCAGTGTCTGTTTTCATATTATCTAGCCACACGAAATGGCCTTCCAAGCCATTTGAAAGGCACAAGCAAACGGGCGCCGGACACTCAGTGGTCAAAAACGTACGCCCTTGCATCGTCAGGAAAACTGATTGAAATGTCCTTTGGAATTATAGTGAATTAGGTTTTCTTCGAAAAAAAAGGAATGGAAGGCTGAGGTTCCATTCAACACGTCTATTGGTTGCTTTATAATGTAACTTATAATGTCAGCTATAATATTTCGTTTAATACTTGGCAGGCAACCCTGGTTAGGCAAGTATAGAGCGGTCGAATGAGTCTCACTCCTCGCGTGTGTTACTACAGTGTTTTTTGATCTGCGACACATTGTACGAATAACTATACTTCATATATTATTACTTCAACTTGCGGAAGTAAAGTTACACCAAATTACGTATTATTTGCGTAAATTTGTGCTTTCCGCATGCACTGCACCATGTTTCGCCGCAATGTGCCCTTCCGCTGGCAACAAGTTCAGATCTGCGACACCTTCCATGTAATGAACAACGCATATTTTGCAACATAAACGCATGTGGCTTGATGTTACATTGAATTACAAGACGCATACCTATATCGTTCTTTCATATGGGACGCACCGTTGTTTGTACACAATAAGTGTACTTCAAGCAACTCATGGGGCGTCTGCCACACGTAAGATAATCATGTGTATGGTAATTGCGTTGAACATCCCAGTGTTCCTAGCTTAAACGACATAATACAATTAAGGATTCGCTGTGGAACTGGCATCCATCTTGCCTATGTTTATGTCGACTTATCGTCTTTTTTACGCTGACCAGGCTCTTGCGCTTCTTCGTCTTTTATACGAAGGCTCATACCGCTTCATTCGTTAGTATATTGTGTGTCTTGGCAGTAGTCGCCAAGAATTAGGGGCACTATTATCTTAACCCAGGATTCGATACTCAACCCTCGGCTTCGGAACCTCGTGCCGTCTTCAGAGTTGCCATCTTGTCGCTCTTGGCGTGAAAGTTGGAAGAACCAAGGTTGCTCGACGTCGTTCCATAGTCATTGTTGTGGTCTTTAGGCGTTTTCTTCTTAGTTGCAGTTGTTAGCCCTGCAGCCGTTTCCTTAGATGGCGTTCACAGCGTTCTCCGAGCGGTCCTGTACAAGTTTTTAAAGCCTTAGCATTCTGAGGATAGTTCGCTCGATTTAACCGTTTTCACGCCTACCAGGTTCACCGGGTAGTCCGTGGCCGAATCGGTAGTTGCTGAATAGGGCTGTGCTAAAGGAACATGGTTGAACACAAACCGTGGGACCAGCTTGGGTCACTGAGTACGTGGCTGTGTGCACATACGTGCCACTCTTCAACGAACCCTTTTCACGACAACACAGGTCACATTACATGCGGGACTGGGTCGGTAGCACTGTTCAATGAAAATCTTTGACGCTACTTGAAGCACTGGGTACGTGCGTCTCGAGCATATGGCCTCCACGCTAGCTCCTCTGCCAGGCTCTCAACTACTAATTTACGCCTCCAATGAAGTTTACTTCTCCCTCTCTCTCAGTGAACCTATTTGATTTCATATTGAATCCTTGGGTATGCTCCAGTAGGTGTGTGCCACTCTTGAATGAACGTCTTTGACGCCAGTTTGAGTAACTATGTATGCGCCACTGGGAATGTGTCACCGGTAATGTGCCGCTCTACGATGACGAGAAGGACCCCTTAAATTTCTTCTATAGTGAGCGGGATCAAACCCACATCACAAGCGTTCCTCAAGGACAGCAACCCAACGCTTTAGCAAGCTGGGCTACAAATGTACTGGTTCTATGTGCCGCTTCTCAATGAACGTCTTTCTGGCCAACGCTTTAGCGAGCTACGTCGTGAATGCACTGGGCATGTGTCGCTCTTCAATGAATCTCTCGCCAAGCTGAGTCACTGAGTATGCGCCACTGGGTGTGCAGCAAGCGAGGCGACAGTTGTCAGCGTTCGCAGTCACGGGCACGTCACGCTTCCTGTCTTGGAGGTCACGTGTGGCGCTTCTCGACAGCGTCACGAACCATTGCAGTGCGTCCAGAAAGAAGCGCGAGAGAGGAGCCCTGTGGCCGCATGATACATTTCTCAGCGTTCGCACGCACCGGCGTGCCATGCATTTTGAGTGCTATGTGCAGGCTTCGCGGAGCCGGTGCTACAGATGGCGGCGAGTGTACTTAGGGCAGCGCGAAAGAGAAGTCCCGCTGCAGTATACGCCTCGTACATAGCCCGTTTAGACGGTGGAAACACGCTGCGTGGATTTATTGATTAAATGCCCTATTGGCGTTAAAGACATCGTGAAATGGGTTCTGCCAAATTTTGTTGTTGTATACGTGAAACATGTTTACAAGCTGTAGAAAAATGCGATGGCAGGATTGAATCCTATGTACGCTCATACTGTGTGTGCAGCGTGATGTGCCTTCCTCTCCGCTTTCCCTTCTTTTAAATGGAAGCTTCTTTCTGCTTTTACGGGTCTGATGTTCGTGGCGAGCGTCGCGTACAGAAAACCTCTCCAGTGAGAGTAACCAGCTAGGAACTCGAAGACCGGCTATCTCTATAACATCGCGTAACATCCAGATCAAACACAGCGGCAAGGCGCATAAAGAAACACAAATTGTAGTAATTAGCTGATCTGGAACTAAGAACCAATGAAAAAGTATTATTTCGAAGTTATTCTCTCTGTTTCTTGAACTGGTCCTTATGTTCTCTTTTTGTTAAACCATGTACAACTATTATTTCATAAGGTTTTTCTTGTGTTTATTGGGAAGTGTTGCAATTTTCGTGTTCTCTTCGCAAACATTTGGACAAGACTAATAATAATACCTATACAATAAATTTTCATTTTGCTAATTCATGTACTACTATTACTCATTATTCCTGTATTTATTGCAAAGTGTTCTATATTTTTATTCTTTGTCACTGTATTTGAAACCCTTTAGTTGCATCATTTCATAAAAGTTTCGTATGAGTATATTTTGAAAGGGCCAGGTACTAGCCATTGGCTATAGGACCATACAGATTGCGCGTACTTTCTATAATTAAATGCATATAATAAAATGTTGTATAATAAAGATAACAGGAGCAAGCAAGAAATAATAAATTGTATAATTAAGAAAGAAGGAAAGAACCACAGCTGACAGCTCACTTCTTATATATTTAACTATATTATATATATTTACGTATTATTTAATAGCCGTCAAAAGCGCATCAATCCGAACTTTAATACAAGTAGGGCGGACAGGCGGCCAGGCTCCTCCCTCGCCCTTGCCTCTGGATGTGCTGCGCCAAAGAGCGGCACGCTCGCAAAGCTCTCCTATTTTCGCGTGGCCGCCGAGATTGCAGTGTTGGCGCGCTGGTGCGTGATAACGCTGAGTATTGATCCCTCGTTACCCGCGAGCACTTGTGACGCAGCGCTAAAGCACCAGTCTGCTGGGCTTGACGAATCCATGCGACGCAGTTTCCAATCCACCTAGCACTGCAAAAGTGTTAAGCAATGTTTATTTATTTAAAAACTGAGGAGCGGTCTAGAGTGGTTATATATGTAGATGCGCACAAAGTGACTGAAGTAGGCTAAAAGTGCTATTCGGTTTAATAAATATTAGGAAACATTATTTCTTTATTTTTCCCGTCAGATGCCTCAATCTAGAAGGGAAATATGGATCGTAAAAAAAGAAAGGATGCTGTCTGTTGCAAACCACTTCTAATATGACAGGCTTAGTCAAAAGGAATCGGCAATTAGTGGTATTTCGTGGCGACGTTATGATTATTCTTTGGAATCATTAAAACTAATAGACTTCGAAAAATAAAGAAGTTCAGCGAATGTAAGGATCCGATCTTAACCTTAGAGGTGACCGTGGGTTACAAATCCGTTAAAAATAGTGTCACTTGAGTGGCGTCCTTTTCTAAAATTTAAAATAAAACAACCTATCAAAAGTAACATTTAACGGTAATGGAAAGCCTTTGCAAGTGGCTGTGCCATCTGCGCGTCCCTATTTTTTTACTATGGATGTATTCTATTCTACGGCCAGTTGATAAGTGTCGGGCAGATTGTGCTTCTTCTCCGCCGGAATGACGGAGAGAGAGAGAGAGAGAGTAAAGACATCTTTATTGAGAATTGAGAGGGAAGGGGAGCATGGGAGTAATCTATTCCGGGGTTCTTATAGGATTACTCCAAAGACGGTTCGGCCCCGCGGTGTCATGGCCCCTCGGTCCGTCGTGGGGGGCATCGTCCCGCAGCTCTTTCTTACAGAGAGGGTAAATGATAATTGGTGGCGGATCGAAGAGGTTCGCACTGCATTGTATCGTGGCGTGGAAGACTGGACTGACGGATAGCGCTTCCCGGTAATGCTGGTTCATCCGAGACGACGGCCGCTTACAATCTTCTTTTTTCCCAGTATCCTCACATTGTCGGCGAGAACCAACTGTCTTAAAAGTCATCAAAGAAGTTATAAACCATCAGGTAAAAAAACCAGTAACGGGAAGAATAACCTCGTCACGCAGTTACTACACCATGGTAATATGCGTAACTTGGCTCATTCTTTAGAAGCACCGGATAAAAAAAAATACAGGCGTTGTCGCTTTTTGGTAAACTATCATTTGCTTTATTTTGAGCATTTTAATCCTTTTGCGATCTTTATGTTTGCGTTTAGAGCAGACGCACCTATTTTTCACCGCACGCTTTAAATTATTGTACATCATAACTTCACTAGTTTCATGAAATTCGGCGTGACTATGTCTTCTTTGTCAAAGATTATCCATACCTGCGCGATAATGTGAGGGGGAAAGATGTCATTGTTGCTAATTTTAGGGCTAATATTGGATTAAATAAGGGCAATAGCAAGCGCCTCGGTCACAGAAAAAAATAATATAAAAGAGGTTCTTCTCTGAAATTCTGGAAAGCTTCATCAGCGTTCGCAGAGCGCTAGATTAAAAATTCTTTCTCCTAAATTACTACTGTCGTAGCGAATTCTCCAGCACAATGGGGCTTTGTCAGGGCCCACAAAGAGAACCATTTCGGCACATTACGGGAGTGGCTGCTCGCGTTTTCGAGCATGAAAGACCTTAAGATGTCTGTGAGCTGTCGCTAGACATTTTGTCAATGTTCTTTTTTTTTACTTCTCGCACTGCTTTTTCTTCGAGTGAGTCTTAAGAATGAAGTTGGGAATTGCTAGTGTTCCTTGGTAAAGGCATTAGGATTCCCTCGATTTCTCAAATTCTGAAGCTTGTGATCCCGTTTATGGGCAGCACTGCTCTCTACGAGCGCGCGATCAAGTGATACGCGTCAGCAGTGCTTACAGCCGTGAACAAAAGCTGTGAAAACACGAGCGTCGTGTACGCTCTGCGTGACTCCTGAATAACAATATATTACGATGGTGAAGTTACGGTAACGTCGACGTGCACCAACTTCATGTCGAGGAACATGCGAGTTAGATTCTGCGCGGGCATCTGGCTGCGAAAGAAAATTGATATTTCTTTTAGTTTCGCCACATTTCCACCATGTCGCACACCGCGCAATGCTGCTCTAGATTCCTGTATCCTAGAGGGAGCCTATACAGTAAATGCTAGACGTTGTGCTTACGAACAAACCTTGTAGGCACGCAGTTTGGGCGCGAGAAAAATCAAGAATAGGTAGCAAACGTTTGTGATTTTTTTTATTTTGAGCGCAGGGGCGCATATCCACAAACTCTTACGTTAAAACTCTTTGTAAGAACAGAGACGAGCCAATCAAGACGATGGATATGTGTATAGTGGAAGCGGTTGGCGCATGGCAAACAAAGCTTACGAACAAGGATATTTGGAAATCTGACCCATGATGTTACCTGAAATTATCTTTGACCTGAAATTATCTTTCATTTATTTATTTTTTCACTAGCAAAGTTATTGGTGTTATATTAGAGGTCCAAAGACCCTACGAGGCAATAATGTTTCGGAAAGGTGCGGCAGTCAAAAGAGATCGAACTCTGACAAATTAGCATTCTACAAGCGTGTATGTGCTGATGTTATGCAGATTGCAGAGTCAAGTCTCGAGGCAGCAATCAGTCCCCCATGAATGGCCAGTAATTACAGTGACTGCTGCATCGGGACTGGCTTTCGTATCGTGATTACTCCTTGCATAGCTGCATTCTGTCAAACTCCAAGTGCACTTTATACTAACACAAAATCAAAGAACATTCTTATTCAAACTCGCTTCATTATGAATACACAGGAGGAGTTAAACGCGTTATGAATTGCAAAAGCTAGTACTCAGAAATAGAAACATCAGAACATAATAACCGCTAACGAGATACAATCGAAATAACGCCTTTGGCTGGGAGTTCCTTAATGAGGCTGCACAACTGCGTGCGAGCAGAACAAATGAAGCATCCTGAATAACTGAAGTCTTTGTGCTGTGCTCTCGGGCGCTTAGGTTCAAAGGAAGTTTTCAGAAAACAAATTCCTTGTATTTTAATGCAGAAATTCAGGAAATATGGGAAAACCGCTACAAAAATATTTTTTTATATATCTATGCGAGAGCTGCCTTCATTATAGCAATCTACAAATTCTGCCGCATTGACCTGAAGAAATCAAACTAGGTCTTGGAGTGGTTCTGTGCCGCTTTTTTTAAATTTACAAATAAAAATAAATCTTATACTTAGTAAATTTTGCACTGCAGAATGATATATTCTTTCCAAAGAGTCAACAACTGTGGTCGTGGGGAAGTTTGTTGCCGGTTTATTCGACAGAAGCGGAGAACTGTTATGGTCTATGCTATAAGAAGCCTCAACGCCATAACGAAAAATTTATTACCGACCAGATGCAATGTATTGCGATACCTGTCACAGGAACACATCTGTTATAGGCGACGACCTTCTCTTGCCATGTTACTGAAAAAATGGTGGACGTCTCTGAGGTGTATCGGCGTGTCCTGTTTCATTCCTTGGGGGATTCTAAAGACCTTAAGAACACTCTAACATGCAGCTACAGTGTTGCGTACCTTGGTCACAATCATTACCACACTTCTGCCCCTTCATCAGCGCTGCCTTATGGGAAAAAAAAAGAAAAACGCAACAGGAGAGAGCGCACGCGTTTGCATCTTTTTTTTTTATGACAGTTCACTCTAAGTGCATCATGGCAGCCAAAGCCAGAGCAGAATAACGTTTCCTAGAGCTAGGCTATGCATCGGCAAGTTTTCTTTTCTTTTCATAGGCACCTACTATTTTTTTTAGGAATAATATAATTAGCACTGTCTTAAATTGTTCACGCAGGCTGCCAAAAAATTACTGCGTGCGTAGGTGTTACATGCTCCCATATCATGACTGCTTGACTCTGCGAGTATTATGTGTCTGTGCTGTTCAAGATAAAGTGTTTGCGTTTCTTTATACGGCCATGAATTCAGTTCACAGCGTTTCTCATCTCTGCCTCTTCAAGGGATGCAACGCACGAACTCAAGCACGCACGGCGCATTAAACAGTTGCCAGTGCATGCAAGCGAATGCATCAAAAGTCTTAAAAGATACTGATGGCCTAGGTGGTGAGCCATGATATTGAAGCAGCGCACTCACATCCGACACACGAGTACATAGAAAGGACATGCACAGGCACCGGACTGCGACTGCTGCTTTATTGCTCAAAGACCCACCTTTTGTAGTGTCCCTTGAGAGGCGCACGTGCTCTGATGGCAGTGAGGCGTCAACAAGATTCGCAGTTTCTTTTGTGTGTGTGTGTGTCTGTGTGTATGTACATGTGCGTGTGTGTGTGTTTGTGTGTGTGTGTGTGTGTGTGTGTGTGCGTGCGTGCGTGCGTGCGTGCGTGCGTGCGTGCGTGCGTGTGTGTGTGTGTGTGTGTGTGTGTGTGCGTGCGCGTGTGCGTGTGCGTGTGCGCGTGTGTGTGTGTGTGTGTGTGTGTGTGTTTTACTCTAGGTCTTGTTGACGTCTCACTGCCGTTATAGCGCGTGCGCCTCTCAAGGGACACTACAAAGGCGGGTCTTTGAAAAATAAAGCAGTAGTCACAGTTCTGCGCCTGTGTATGTCCTTTCTATGTGTGCGTGTACGTGTCAGATGTAAGTGCGCTGCTTCAATATCAAAAGTCGGCACACCTGTCGTCCATTCGATGTTGCTGAACGCCACTGTTGTAATATGGACCATCTAAAAAGCACGCACTGCGCGCATGCGTTCGGATGGCACAGGTAGCAGCAGACGACCGCTTATCTATCTACTCCTCATTTTCGCTTGTGGTCGCAGCGAAACTTTGTTTCCTAAGTGGTCGGGCTTTCAGCTGGGCTGGGCTCTATTAAATGGCGGGGGGCTCCCTTTGTTAGCCATTCAAGCTACGTGTCGTGGCCACGCCAGAAGGGCGGTGCTGTGCAACTTTCAGTTGTCTCGAGTACACCGCGACTCATTCGGCTCGAAGCGTGAAAATATAGGCCGCAGTTGTCGGGCACCTCCTGAATAGCACCACGTACGCGTCTGCACAACCTTGCTCCCCCACCGCCGTGCTATCACGACGAACGTTTCTCTTCGTAATCGCGTCTATAGAGTAGGCTTAGGGCAATGGTTTGAGTAGGCACTTGTAAGCGCTGAGTTTCTCGCGGTGGTTTGTGTTGTTATTTAAACGGGCGTGACGTACACTGAGCGTCGGCAAACCTTTGTTTGCTGGATACAAATGTGCTGAACAGAAACTGATGCAATTGTCACACTACTGTGCCAAAGCTTTGCGCAAAACACAGAATCCGCTCTCGTACTCTCAAATGCTTGACAATCATGCGTAGAGGATTCATCTTTAAAAAGAGCACTTCAAATCGATTCTCGTGCAGCATTTGCAGCCAAGATTACTTAAGAAATTTACTATACTAATTAGCGATAATATTGTTTGAACATGGCTATGCATGCGCCTTTCTTCGATGAATTCAAATGTTCTGATCCGTACTGAGATTATAGACGCGGGACAGATGAATTAGGGAACAACTGACATGGGAGACAAACGACTCCTGGAAATACGAAGCTTCTAAATAAATATTCTTTAATACATATGAATATATATTCAAGTGTTGTGCACTTTCCTCTTTTTTTCACTTCCTTACTTTCATCGAAAGTGAGAGAGAGGAGACAGAGAGAAAGAAGGAAGAAAATATCTTCCTGGACGAGACATGGATGATGGCGGGACACACTCGGTCGATCGTGTGAACAGACACCGTGGCGGAGAAGCGCGGACGCCACGACGCTCGAGCAGATGGCCCGTTGACTGGTCTGAAACAGCCTTCTTGGAGAGGCCAGCACCTGATCGTGACGCATACCGGCAGCGAGAATGGCTTCCTCGATGGCTGCTCGCATGAATTCCGAGGCCAAAGAACATGGGGCTACCACGAAGAAATGGACGTAAATCCCTTAGAGGGTTGGTTCAATGACGCTCTGCAGAAGTAGCCGGCTGGTAGCGTGATGGTTATGAACAATGCACCTTATTATGCCCAGCGAGAAAAGAAAGTGTCGACGATGGCCTGGAAGAAGGACAAAGTGCAGGAGTGGCTCAAAAGCAAGAAAATCAGAAGCGTAGACTACTGGGTCAGTTGATGTCTCATATAGTGGCGTAGAGCGGAAATACGGGCTGGAAGAAACAGAGTAGACAGGACAGAACGTCTGACCTGCTTGTCCTGACAACTTCGTTATTTCCTGCCCATATTTCCACTCTATGGAAAAGCAGAAGACCGCCTACAATAAACGGATTGTGAAAAAGCAGTCGGCTTGAGCTGGTGGCATCTGTTAAGTCACGATTTCTGAGCTACAACGTAGACAATGCAGCTGAAAAGGCCGGTGCATTGTACTCCGGCTCTCGCCGTACCACTGAGAATTTACTCCCCATTGAGTTTGTGTGGGCAAAGCCGAAAATTGCGTCGCTGTGGTCAACAGAGGCTTCAAAATGTATATGGTCGAAGGCACCTTGGTAACGAACATCACCCACGTAACGTCGAAAGACTGGAGGAAAAACATTCAGCACGTGATGGACCTAGAGGCAAAGTTTGGTCTTTACAAGGTCTGGGAGTGACCACATCTAATCCACCGTCATCCAACTGGTTGAAGACCACACTGAAGAAAGCGACTGAAGAATGTGACACTGGAAGCTGTCCGGTATTGAGCTACTTCACGAAGCATAAAGGCTTCTTATTACTGAAATAACAGCCCTTATTAGGGCTGCGAACATTTTGCTGGTGGGAATGCTATGCTGAGCATCCACTCTATGACCTCTCAAATAAATGGGCAGTTCATTTAATGGTATATTCTTTGAATGAAAGCTCAATTCTGAAAAAGCAACGCCCTGCACACATCGTGCACAGCATGCCTAAATGCTGGCAAATCCAAATGCAAACACAATTATTAACCCTGAATAACTTTGTAGACTCACTATACTCATTCGGGCAGCCATTGTCGAGCGTGACAGTAGGTATGGTGAAATAGCAGTAGTAAACGCGAAATTTAAAGCCACTGTCAGCGGCTTGCACGCCAAAGCACACTTATGTGGCTGCATTGTTGATTTTGGTCATCTGGCTCAGGGAAGTAATGTGAATAAGAGAACAGTTATAAAACATCATTAGCTTAGAGACACCCAAAGTCTTCATTCGGGCAGCCATTGTCGAGCTTAATGGGCCCTATAGGGAAGTAGTAGTAGCCGAGGCTAAAGCGACTGCCAATATTGGTAGCCTGCATGTCGAAAAGAAAACACACCCTATCGAAACGAAAACAAAGGCAGTCATGTTAGAGTCATCGTGAAATTTTACATGGCCCTAAGCCGCATAAATGCAGCCAAATGTTAATGAGAACACACCGTCGGCTCAGTTAACTTCACAGCACACTCATTGTAAATTTCGTTAAGCCACTTGAACAAATAATAGCCGTGCAAGCACAGTGTCATGCCCTTGTAGCCTGATTACAGCTAGTTGTGCCACCCCTGTAGTTATTTACAGCCTTTTGAAGTGAATAATACCAATGTGAGAATGCCCAAAATTCTCCTTTGAGCCGCCACCGTCAAGCTTGACAGGCTCCGTGGTGCATTAGCAGTAGTCGGGGCATGCTTGAAAGACACCATTAGCAGTCTGCACTACAAAGCGTAGTCATGTCGCAGCCATTGTTTAAAATGTGTTTTTGTGAGTCGGGCAAGTAGTGCGAATGCAAGCGCATTCAATAAGCCTGACTAACTTTGCTAGCATTTTTTTCCCACCGAAAATTACCGAGCAAAGTTAAATATGTTTTACAAAAGCATTTTATTCATGCACAAACCATAGGCAAAATGACGGCTTGATTCAGACAACAAAATTCCTGAAGTAATAAATGGTGAAAGCTGCAAGAGCTCTCAGTGCACTGCATTACTTGGCTTCATTCACTGAAAAAATGCATTTGTAGTGATGAGAGCTTCCGACAGGAAATGGCACCCACCTGCACAATGTTGTCCGTGTTTAAAATGTGCAGCACCATATGGGATAGGTAGCGAAACTGTCTGTTTACTAAGACTGGAAGCGTGAAAAAACAACCTAGCAACACGCTGTTCCACAATACGGGACCCTTTCATGTGCACTTTTGGTGAGCTCCCACTTGCACTGATGCGTAAACATAGGAACAGGGGCACGAGGCGATGCCCGTGTGCAACCCAGGCGATGCTTTTAACGTAATGTATCCGTAAATTTTCTGTTGTAATAGCTGATAGAACTTTTTTTTATGTAGGTTGGTTAATCACATTGTGGCAATAACACAAAAATCAAGGCCATAGTAGCAGGAGAAAACACAGCGAGAAGGCAGATAAAGAACACGAGGTAGACGAGAAAGAAAGGCCTTAATGAGATAGAAGGGGCCAGCCCTGCTATTCACAAAACTTCGTGCTCTGAATGGAACGAGTCAATGAAATTGTGAAAAAAGGACGTAGCTGAAATAAAATACTTACAAAAATAAACGCAAAAATAGAAGGACAGAAGTAAGAATAAACACAAACATGCACGGAATAACGCACAATTTCACACAAACCCACACAAATGTGAGAGCGATAAGTGACAAAATCTCGAATATGAAAAAAATGGCGGAAATAAAACAATTCATCGCCGAATACGATACTCCCGAATGCAAAATTTGAGCGCTGCTATGTACTTGTTCTCATTTCGTGACACATTGGCTGGCACGGAAAATCTATCTCGTGCGGCACGTTGCAAATGGAGCGAACTACGGCGCGACTGCCTCGATAATTTGGAGATCGCGAGAGCCAGCGCGTGGGTGTAGCGTGGGCACGATTCACATCAGCGCCGCCGACAGACCTTCCAGACGATGCGCGCTACCCTAGCGCCATCTCGAAGACATCGTCACCGCGCTGCGCTTTACTTCCCACACTTTAGCGATACCCTTCTCCGCTTTCCGTCTCATGGTTCCACTGACCCATCCTCTCGGCTTTCTTCCTCGCGTCTTCTATCCCTCGTTGCACTCTGCCTTCACTTTCATCTTTCGATGCGCTCGTTCGCTCGATTACGCCGCCGCCGCCGCTGACGCCGACGCTCGCCGTACGAAAGGGTGCCTGCTCGAAGACATATAAACACCCAAGGAAATACGCACTCACGTTTACACACAGACACGGGTGGAGTAAGTTTACAAGCTGCTGTGCCTACATTTTCCTACGTTTTTTTTTTGCGTCAGTCCCTTAACACTATCATCGGAATTTTACTACGAAAGCATCACATGCCTCATTGAGCGAAAATCCGTCGTAGTAGTCGACGTCACCTAAAGATGGTGCCAAAAATGGTCGTCGGCGCAAGGAATAAAAACACGTCAAGAACGCTCGGATTGACGCCAAGTTTTACAGGCAGGTTCTTGTAAACAAACTAAACGAATGGCTTTGAAAAGAACATTTGATAACTTCCGGTCTGGGTGGGAATCGAATCCGGGCTCTGGAGTGCGACAGAAGCGCGCTTCCCCCACAAAGTTCTGGCTAACTGAAGGTGTGCTTAGTTCGTGCGTCATTGCATTCGTCACGTCGTAGTCATCTGGCTGAGTAAAGGTGTGGCCTAGTGCGTGCGTCATTGGTCACGTGACGGCGCAGCCAATGCAGTGGAGGGGGCGCACGTCATGAGCATGTAACATGAGCGCTTTCATGGCATACCGAGGTCTACAAATGGCATAATGATTTTGCATTCCCATACATAAGAGGTTTTAAGTGTCTCTGTCGAATTCTTTTCAGTGGCTACATATCACGAGAACCGATAATCAGTGCAGAACTGTGTTGTGGAAAAGCATATAGAGCGCTGGCAGCACAACTTGTACGGCATTGGGTCACATCTGACATTCTACAGCTGGCGCGTGCAGTAAGCAAAGAGTACTAAGCCACACAGTGACGCAAATGTATGACAAGCTCTCTTGTAAAGGCACCCGTTTAATGGCCATAATTTCATGCGACTTGGTACTGGTGTTGATGTTAAGCATACAACACTTGAATACAAGTATTGACATTCGCTCAATGACATTGGCTCAACAGCGCATGTTACTCACTGATTGTTTGGCATTGGGCGACAGAAATCGATCGACGGTGCTACACAATGTTCGAACGACGCTGCCTTGAAAACTGTCTTAAATCCAGCCCGTTTAATGCTGTCCGCAGAGGGAGGGGCAGGAAATCGAGCATATGTGTCTCCGCGAATGGCACCTGCTCGCAATAGCAACGTATTATGTTTCCTTATCAGGGTGCGCAAAGTTAAAGCCGTGCATTTGCTGTTTGTCCACGTTTAACCTCTTTCCTGCCAAGTTGGATCACTGGGTTGTCCATGGTCTAATTGGTGGAACCTAGGACGGCTGGGCTGAGAAAGCTAGGTTCATAACCAAGATTCGGACAAACTTTTGTCGGTGGATATGTGACACTGAGTACGTGCCACTCTAAACGAACATCTTTCCCCCCACCTTGTGTCATTGGGTATATGCCACTGGGTCTGTTCTGCTCTTCAATTAACCTCTGTGATGACAAGTTGGGTCGCAGAGTACGTGCAAGTGGGTATAGGCCACTGTTCAACAACAACAAAAATTAAAAAAAATTGTCTGATACTGGACAGGATCGAACGTGCATCATATATATTGCTACAATATTGTTTTCAGTCATAATTCAGACACTTACCACGCACACACTTTGAGGCGCCGTCACCAGATGGCACAGCGTGTCCAGAAGGAAGTGCGCGAGAGAAGCCTGGCTGCTGTACAAGCCTCATACATGACGCATTTCCGCGGTGACAATATGGTGTATCATTACGTTCCGTCACTGCTAATGGGACTAACGTCGACAGTTATGCTGAGATTATGTCTACGGGTATTTTTTCTTTAAATGTTTGCCAGTAATACCTGAACTGCATTTCCCTCTCTTTTTTTGACTACCTCTGAGAAGGCCAGTAGCTGGCGCCACCTACCAGCAAGAGCGCGTCTTTTAACACTTATAAATAAGTCGCAGTTACGCCCGAAAGGCGAAGCATCGATTGCGACAGCAAATTAGTGGACCGCTAGCTATACGAAGTAAGGATAGTAGTTCTATCGACCGTATAAACTCGTACACATGCGTACTAACTAGCCCAGAAGCAAACATGAACACATCTCACTCGATGTCCGCGGAAACTCACTGTCTAAAAGCTGCAGGGAGGAAACATGGCAGCAGCAGCGAGCGAATTGACCTTCGTATCAACGCGAACTAAGTTGCGAAAACACAGTGTAGCGCGGACTCTCCATCTGTCGCAGATGGCTTTCAATATACAGCGGCCCAGCCGTGCGCACGCGGCTGTCTGGGCCGCCCGGAGTAAAAGGCGCTCCCCTTCCCTACGATCCCCCCTAAACCTTGCGCGCGACAGAAAGCGGCGAGCTATCTCCCCGTTTTCGCCCACTGCGTGCGCGAGATGGAGCCGCGATCGCCGGTCTACCCTTGCGCGCATTCACTAGCACATACAGCGCACGGCGCGCGGAAGCAATTTTATCGCCCTTGGATTTATACGAAACTTAACGCTGACGTCGACGGCAGAAACGTGCCTGGAGTGTCCGTGTCTCATCTCAGTCTCATTTGTTTCTTGCTAAATAGCTTTCATGCGGAAACGTATGCCCCATGGTATATTTTTCACGCCAAATACAAGAGCAGCAATAGTCGGTTATGAAAGAAAAATCGAGCATCCGTTTTTACATTCGTCTCCCAATCGCACCCGCTTTTGCTTTTCTAACGCCATGTGTGCCGGTTCTCCATCTCACCACACCATTTCATACACGTGAGTCCTGGATCCCTTCTACGCACTTGTTGCTGCTCCAGAAAGCTTCACCCGCCACATTCACAGTCGCTTTTATGGAGGTGATCAGAGAACGAGTAACACTGTTCAAGAAATAGCTTAGCGAAAGGCGTGAGATGGTTTGATATACGACCATCAAATACCACCCACCTTTACTAACATATCGTTTCTTACTTGCTCACCACTGTATTGACCACCCAGGCAAAATATTGTGTACAAGTGTCGTCCACCAGTTGCTGCATGCATTGGTGTGCACAAGGACGACGACGGCAATTTATGCTTTATGTATTGAAATAAAAGCACAGGTATTGCTTCGTGAAAATGGGAGAATACGTGAAAATACACCATGATACGAGACAGTATCTATTTCCGTGTCCGTGCCACAACTGCATATATAATTACGAAAGATAACAGTTCGAAATGAGAAAATAAAATAAAATAGAAGAAGGTTACTGCGATTCGATAATACACTGTAACAAACGAGGCAGTTCCATTTCACACGACATTACAGTCACTAGGTCTAGTTTAATATATTTGCACCCATACTACGCAAAAGTTCGTAGGTGAAGAAATACCGGACAAATGCACTACAATATCGCATACGCGCGCCAATAAAAACGAATATGAAGGAGAACCAAGAAAACGTGCGAGTGAAGGAACAGCGCATAAGGAATTGAAGTAATGTGAGCCGTGCAGAGCGACCCCATTGTTATATGTTTAGGTAGGCAATCAACTTCATCACTGACGGACATAACCTCGTATTCAGTGTACGAATTCACTGCAACACGTTTTGAAGGCGGAGACACAGGGACAAGGCAACAGAGAGAGGCGGGATTTTATCGGGGTTGTGACAGCTAATTACTTACGCAACTCTAATTGCTTACCCAGTGAAGTTTCAGCAGGCAAGGTAAACAGCAGTGTGTGTGAGGCTAGACGGAAATGCGCGCGTTGATATTCCTAAATCTTTTTTTGTACTTTTTCTTGAATACTTTATTACATATTAACAACAGCTTTAGGACTGCGCACAATTGTTTGTGCTACTTTATCTACCTCACATACTCCTCTACGCTCATTCGGTCCGATCAAGGCCGGAAACCTAGTCTGAAACTTCAGACGTGTTGTTCTCTCACACGTGCCTATATTTATCTTCAGCCCTTTGTCTTGCAACAATAAATTAGTCAGGAACTGTCGCTAATCACGTGTGCCTTGCAACATGCTGGCCAGCGGACACAAATTACTCGTGCTCCGAGGAGCAATCTATCCTTAACTCATTTATTCTTTCGCTAAGTTTCAGCCCTAACATCAACGTATACCTTAATCGTACGCGTTGCGTTACCCTCTCACATACTGTTATTACACTGCCACCACTTTAAGGGTGATAAATGGTTCTCTTCGTTAGAACCGAGTAAATTACTCTTGTTGCTGACGGCGCGGCTCACGAGGTCACATTGTTATCATGAAAACACCATTGTTAAAGCATCCGGCGGTGTCCTTGTATTCCTTTTCTAATGGAGATGAAAGATTGTTCGTGCAAGTTACGCTAACATTATAACGGTCGCCTCATGGGACGCCGAATAATGAGGCAATCAATTTGACGCTAAGTGCGAGTAATGTCATAAAAGCTCCAATTATACTTTTTTTTTGGTTCGTCAGCGTTTGGTTATCGTCACAAACAACATGTGCCACACAATTTTTTTAGCTTCTAGCACAGTATCGCGGTAGAACGCACGGATAATTTATTTCATTTACAACATGGTGTCTCGTTTTTCATTTACTGTTTGGGACACCAGCACTTTAGTTGTCGGGACAAGAGAATCGGACACATGTTGTACTCGTAACAAAAATGTTGCTGCAAAACTAAGCGCATTTATCTCCCCGGAATCTCTCGGAGAGGCATGATGGACTAATTGATTGAAAGATTTAGCTGGGGGATGAGGTGGAGAGGCTAGAAACATGTGGCTCCTACTACTGCTAGATTCACTGACGCGCAATGATTGATTGAATGGTTTGTGTAATGGTGTAAGGGTTAAGTAATGCGAAACAGGGTGAAATTTGAAAGCTTTGATTTCATTCGCCTACTACTAATTACTAAATGCTTTAAAAAAGATCCGACCCAATTTTTTTCTGCGTAGATAAAAGAAACGACAGTCAGTCACCACACTGTTTGACCATTGATAGCCCTTATTTCTATAGGTTTCCATATTAGAAATAAAACACCGGTGTAGTTGGAATAATTCTTGGCGAAGATGTACATCTTAATTTACTCTGATACTAAAATACTGATGACACATGTGCACCTTAATTTGCTCTTATGTTAAAATACTGAGGGCAGTGAACTAATGCAAAAACGGTACATGCGTGAATGTCGAGCGTACATTAGGGCCATATCTTAACACATTCGCACTGCGCTATATTTTGTCACAGCCCTGTGGACTACACACGACAGCAGTAACACTCTTACATAGACGCAAGCTATAACCGAACATCAACTTTCCAGAAACGCTGTGGCGTTAGCGATGGTGCAGAAAGTAAGGTCGCGCTGTCAAAGCATACAGAAAGAGACCATGTCTTCAAAATAATATCTTGTTGTTATGCATCAGCAACAAAGGACACCAAATTTTCTGTTTTATATTAAGTCATGCCTCCCGATTTGTGTCAGGGTCGCGGCACTGGGATGAAGCGTAAAAGAATCAGCTGAGTTCACACTTACAGATATTCTGGATGATTTGGCTGATATCCAAATGAACAAAGCGGCACTGTGGTTCTACTCGAAACACGTGAACAAAGCTGTTTGTGCTTTCAGTCGTTGAACTGTTTGTGAGCTTGGTTTTTTTCCCACTTACGTCATCGTCGTCATTTCTACACTGCTCCGTTCGTTACCTTCTTGTTGTTCCGTCACTCTTGGCAACAAGGGCCCGGATAATGTAACGAGTTTTTTCAACAGCTATTCGTTTTCGCGCTTCGTCACTGCTCCGAGCAACGCTCTGTTCATTACATCACAGAGATCGGCCGTGTGTGAACGACGGCTAAGAAAGTAAAATGAGAGAATCGAGCCAAAGGAATCCTTATACTATACTGACCCTGAAGTCAAATCCTTTTTCACTTTAGCACCGTTATTTATATATATCAACGAGAAGAGGAGTTGAGGGGCCCGATTTTCATTAGTCGCAGTCATAGGAATCCGACAGAGAATGTCACCAAGGACCCTATAGGGGAAGTTATTTGTAGTTTTTAATTGATTTGTAGAAATGATAAATCAATGGAAATGAAAGCAGCCTTAAAAATAACTGGCCGCAGGTGGGATGCGAACTTCCGTCTTCCCATGACGCGTGCGGTGCCATTACTAATTGAGCTACTGCGACGCCATTGTCCAGTCTACTCTCATTGGTACTTATGTGTGCTAGGTCTAACCATGGGCGTGTTAGCCAGGGCCACCACTCATGGCCATGGCAGTAGTTGTCGTTGTCTAATTGCTTCTTATATTTCTGACTGCATATATATACAACTTTCTCGTCTTAGGGATGATGCTCATATGTCCAACAACGTATTTCGTTTTCGGGCTAAGTAAGAATATTGAATGCGGGCAAATAAGGGGTAATGCATTGAATACTTTCGGGGCTTCTAATCAAAAGCACACGATCACGCAGTCCGGTTTTGATGCCTTCGTACATAAAAAAAACGTTCGTTATTTTTAACGCACTGTAATTCACGTGTTAGGAAGCATGAAAGGTGGCACTTGTGCTTATGGCCGTATGAAGAGGGGAGGGGTCGGCATAAAGCTCACCAAATTCCAAAGAAAAGAGAGTGTCGCTAAATATATACAATCTGCGAAGCATGCCTGCAATGTGACTCAGCATTTGCTTCACCGTAGTTGTGGCGATGTAGAAGTGACCAGGACCTACATTATCGAAACTGTTCTTACGCTAGAGTTATTCTACGTATTTGGGTACGCGTATTACCTAAAAGCGAAGAATAACGGGATATTAACAAACGCAGTCTGCCATTGACACGCAGCTAATACAAATGAAAAGCTTTCTGAATTTGACTCCAGTTTCTTTCTCCGTAATGCTGCAAACTGGCGAATAAGTTATACACATATTACCTCGAGTCAAATGATGTACAGGCGTGTGCTCTAATGTACCCAAAAATATTTTCCTTTCATTGATTATAAGAATAATTATATTTTTCCACTTATTTAGCTGCTGTGCAGCAACTATGGCCTTAAGCAATCACGCCGCATTCAGCTCAAGAAATTGTGCACGCACCAAGTGCATTAGGTTTAGTCATCTGACTTGGCGAACTTACCTCACATGCTCTGGCGATGCCCCGCGTTACGCAGTGATGAAAGTAGCACTTCTTCACGCTGGGATGCTGTCCTACACAGCCCCAACCTCGAAGAACAGTTATGGGCTGTCCAACGGGCCCGCGACGCAGCGGAGAGGCTCGGCCTCTCTGTCCCGACGTGGGAGCGGCCCGCTGCGCGCTAGGGCGCGCCCTAAAGGACCCTAATAAAGTTTTTCATCCATCCATCCATCCATCTGACACTGAAATGCTGGAGAGAGGATGGTCCGCACTAAAATAACGTTTTAACGGTGACACTCTTCGTAAAAGTAGATGCCAACAAGCCAATCATGATGCTGGAGATATTATTAGCAAATTTGTCCGACCAATAGGAAACAGACCTCACAAACTAAAAGATGTGTAAATTCAGCCCCAGCACATCTCTTTATGTTTCTGGATTTTATTTTCGTTTGTTCCTTTCGCCATTGTACATGCATTCACCGACTGGATTGCAATGACACCGACAACGTCTTCGAAAACTACACCACAGTAGAACAGAAGTAGGATCTGAAAGTCTGCAAGAGAATCAAAAATTGAATTCTGGAATTCAAGGTTCCCGCGTGTTCCCAATAAATGTTATCCTAGAAATGTTTTCAAGGAAAAAGAGACGCCAACCATTCTTGATGCTGAGCATATTATTAGCGAAGTATCGCCGGTCAATGGTATAGTACATTTAGGAATGAAGAGCTTTGCGATCTGGGCTCCTGTTATTTGCTTTCCAGAAATTGTTGTTGCTCTTTTTGTTATGTTCCAAATGGGCATTTCCGTTGGAAAAATGTCAGGCATTTTTTCAAGGAAAGCAGCTACATTTCGGCGCAAAGTGGAAGCGCCTAGCACCTAGGTCCATATTCACATAAGAAAAAAAAGCGCTTGCACTAGAATTTAGAATTTACAAGAACAATTTTCAACCAATCCTGATGCTACACATGCGTATTCATAGAAAAGCTAGCCGGCCAATGAGGACAGTACAGGACAACGCGAGAGGTAGTCTGAACGATGCGTTACAAATATTTCAAAGCTATACTTCTGCGTACAATCGCAGGTTTGCATCAGTGGCGTTATTGATGTCCTTGTGCGTGATCCATTTGGCTGTGAGTGCGAAGTGTGGAAGCCTTGTCGTGCGAGAATGATTAAAGCGCAACTTGACGTGGCAGAATTAGAACAGGGACAAACTTTAGGACCAGTGTGTTTTAATGTTTACGGAATTTGCACTTGTCTGGTCGGGCTGATACGTCAAGATATACCAAATGACGTTTTTGTTGTTGCTAACCAACAGTATAGCTAATCATCAGTATATCAGTATAAAGCAAAAGAAACTAAGCATGGTGAAAGAAGGTTTTGTGTCTTTACAATTGGACAAGAAAAATGACAAGGACAGGATACCGCTTTGGCTTCTCCCATGTTTAGCATAGCCGCCAATTCGCGAAAAAATTCAACTAAGTATCTCGCTTTCACAAACACAGGAAGTTTTGATCAAGCTCCCCTGCCTGCTATACAATTCACTGCTTCTTCTGGTGGAATATATTTCGCGCTGACCACGCTAATCTATGCGACTGGCGATTCCTTGCTCAAGGAACAGGAACTCTGCCATGCTTCCGGAGCAAATTTGAATATACTGTCACTCTACGTGCTCGCCGTTTCTTGCTTATTACGGCCCACAAAGCATTCTCAGACTCGTGCCCGATGAACAAAATCCCGAGATTTACATTCCGGCCAAAAAGAGGAGACAAAGAAAACACGGCACAACCGTGGCGTCCCGCGCCGGGAACACATTGCCATTCGGGAAGCTGTATTTTATTGCCCTTGCTTTCCAAGCGCCATAATTCCAGTTTACGACTTTTTCTCGACCACGGATGCGTGCTAACGCGCCACTACACGAAATAAAGCGGTGGAGTGCCTGAAAGATTGCGTATGGTAAGGATCAGCGCGAGTCAGTCGGGAGACCACAGACTCTGCGCAGAGGAAAAAAAGCAGGATAAGGCACAAACCAAGGATTTCCGCACGAAATCTTTGGGACACTCATTCATCTTTGAATCGGGCTTGTAAATAGGTCAGCACTTTCCAAATTATTCTAAACCGATGACTGTGCCAAAAACTATAAAATGCTGAAACATGACCCCATTTCCCGCAGGGCTCGGCCTTTCGCAATGCCACGAGCATTTTCAAATTCGGTGCATGAGGTAATATTTACTAAGGCTGGAGGGGAATTTTCACACTACAGTATGATTGAAAACGGCTAGAAACGAAGTGAAATGAAAAGCAGGTATGACAGTATGCGGCAATGTCTGCTCTCGCGACAGAAGTATAATAGTTTATTAAACGGGAAAAGGCGAGTGAATGCCATGTTAAGTTAGTAAACAATATACCTAAAGAGACCATAAAAACAATTAACATCCTTTGGCAAGTTTAATCAAGTAAGTCGACGCTAAATTTGATAACAGATGAAAATCAGAGAAAGTTCAGAAAAAAAGAAAAGCCTACCGATGAAAGCCGTACTCATAGCTTTTGCGTGACGGATGCTCTGATATACCAATTAAGACACATCGCGTTGTACTTATACTTCATGTTCAATACAGTAGTAGGTTCAGGGATCGAAGGGACAAAGTTTCTTGCTTTCTTTTTTCCTAAGTGCTATTTGCTGTTGGCTAGTCGCATTCGCCAAAATGATGATTGGCTGAGATTTCTCTTTACGAGCAATCCTAGCGTAAGAGCATTTTGTGAATACGCACCCAGTAGTTTTGCACTAGGCTTTTCAGGCCGTAATGAGAAGCTGAGTAGTGAAGCAGTGAAGCACATTCTATAAGATATCCCCTTTGTTTTGTTTCCGTTGCACGGATCCTATAATTCTGGTTCTTGCTGCTTGGCTGGATACTTTTCGTTATTGCGAAATAAAGGGGTGGAGGGGAACATAGAAATGCTGTCTGTCATAGCAGCTGCCTCCGTCATATCTACCTCCTAAATAAACATGTGTGTAATGGCTGACACTGCAGCATGTGGCCCATCGTCACACTTTTGGTTTCAGTTCATTCACCTTTATGCACCTTCTGTTGTTGCGGACACAACCGACAATATAAGATGTTTCATGAAACTGCCCATTTAGTTTAAGGTCGCCTTAACGTCGCCACATTAACAGCTGCATGAATTACCTAAAACCATGGGGAGATAAGAAGTACTTCAAAAAGTTGAGGATTTCCCTAAGCATTGCTAGCACTTATATACTGAAGTATGAAGGCTGCGTTAGTTTATATTTAGACACCGACGCCAACGCGTTGTTGTAGGCCTTTACGCCAACCCTAATTAAGCGGTCAGCTGTCACTGGCTTTGTGACTGTCGCGTCAATTTGAGAGCTGTCACCACTGTTATGCGCGGGACTGTTCACTTCGAGAAAATGGCTGTCCACGCGAACGCTAAGGGAATAAACTACGTTAGAAGATCACTGAGAAAGAAATAACATGCAGGAAAATAATCACTGCTTCTTCGCCAGAGACCTTGTCGTTGTTTTCGCCATCCCCTTGCAGTGTTTCAAGCAAAGTGGAAACACCTATCTGGTTAACTTCTCTGCGTTTCCTCTTTATCTCACTCACTCTGACAGTCTGTAAGAACAGTAAACAATAAAAAATATGTCGCTAAGTATGGACAGCTGGGCTAGTTGGTTATGATTAGCATTGTGAAACATAGTTCCAGCGCACATTTGAACAAGGACGAGGCGAGAAAGACAACACGTGTTGTCTTTCTCGCCTCGTCCTTGTTCAAATGTGCGCTGGAACTATATTTCACAAAAAAATATGTGTTGATGGGAATGCGAATGGGGAGTTATCAGGCAACTGGTAAAAGGGCAATGGTCGATACTTAGCGTGTGTTTCTTGAAGACAAAAGCCTTAAGTGGCTCATGGGCAAAATTTGTTGTGCGGCGTTATTGGAAGATTTATTGGTACTAAATTTGATGGTGCTATCCACGACCATTTGTGGGAGTCGAGCCAACGATCTTTGGCGTTAATTACGGCACTGCAACCCACGACCTTTGCTCAATGCGCAACCAAATAATTGACAAAGTTTGGCTAATTGTCTTCTTAGTTATTTACCTTTACGGCACATATCACAATTTAGGAATTGTAGCCGATGCGTTCGCAAGGCGTGTACACTTGGAACGAATTTTCAAGATGACACCATTTTTGAGATGATCTTTACCGAATTTAGGTTCAGATTACATGGGCATCCAGTTACTTGCTTAAGTGGATTGCATTAAACAGTAGTGGGTAAAAAAAATATACCCGCCATCCAGGCCCTGCGAAAGTGTCCAGCGAAGCCGTGCAATGCTTATTGCATTAGAGTAATGCGTTAAAGCGTCTAATGCAATGCTTATTGCATTAGAGTAATGGTGGTAATGGTAATTTAGAATAATAGTATTAAGGGGAGTAATTGTCATTTTTACAGCACGCCACCGCTGGTCGTATTGCCGCTCCTTTTTTCCCTTTGCCGATCCTCGTATTCACGCTTCTCCTGGGAGTCCTAACTCTCCTTTGCCTACCCATAGTGGTGCTGCGACAGGAATGAAATCAGCAGCAGGGCTGGTTCTTTTATGTATGAGAAGCTAGCGACATCACTCTCTACGTCGCAAGCTGTTGCGCAACCTACCGCGGCGACTGCAGCTTGCTCAACAGTAATCATTACAGGGAAACGCATGTGGCGAGTGCTACGTGCTTCGCATTGTTATCAGGAGCACCATATCATCAATTCTGTGGTTCGTATGCTTGTTTTGTGCTTGTTCTTTATTGAAACGAATGCTGTTCCGTATGTTTTATGCGTGATTCCAAATAGTGTATGTACCGTTCGCTTCATATTGCTGAGTGCTTGAAGCTTCGTCTCCGCCACCGGTCCACCAACGTATCGCACTATTTCCGGGACCGGCCCACATTTATGCTCACGGATGACGCCGCCAAAAATGCCGACCAAGAAGAGGCTAATAGCTTCACTGTAAAAATGGCTGACGATTACGATACTACCTAATTAGAATCTTGAGCGCAGCTCGATACGTGCTTTCATTTCGCGATACGTTGAGGCAAATAATTTAAGACCGAAATCACCGCCCCGACTGGCATTGGGCCAGTGCTGTCAGCACCTTCGCACAGAGAATGGTAGCATGGGAACGCTGGCACGATGAGTGAAATGGGAAGTGAAAGAAGACAATGCCGAACGAGCGAGCAGTAGCACGAGCTGCACGAGCACGAGTGGCAGTATAGGAACGCTGGCATGATGAGCGACATGACATGACATGATGAGTGACTTTCAATTCCGTTAATTTTCAATTTCTTAATTTCAATTAGTAAGTACAAGTAATTTCCCTTGTGTTGTCCTTGGTGTCTTTGTTGGTTGCTTTCTTATATATATATATATATATATACATATATATGTTTGTTTGTTTGTTTGTTTGTTTGTTTGTTTGTTTGTTTATAGAAGCCAAGCGTATTATACCCCAAACACACATTATCTCTGTGTTTGGCTGGTTGATCTCTGCGTCCCCAAGTTGTTCAACCTATCCGGTCACTCACATTTACGGCTCCGCTCACCCGTCAATCCACCCAATCATCCTGCGTATACAGGAGTACTGGGCACGCTAAAACTCTGAAACGCATAGCTTTGGCGTGTCGGTGTGCGGCTAAACGCATGCTGTCTGGCTGTTTTACAGGATGAGCAGAGGCGCATACGTGGACCTCTTGCATGGTACAGCCATCTGGTGGCGCAGAGCTCAATAAGAAAAAGCACAGACCTAACATTGCAGTAACCAAGTGTATTTACACCCGCGGAGAAGTAAAATACACTTGGTCACTGCAATATGAGCTCTGTCTTTGGTTTAGCTCTGCGCCACCAGGTGGCTGCACCCTGCAGGCCGTGCACGTTTGCGCCTCCGCTCATCCGGTATAGGGCCCGGTCCGTTTTCGTTTACCGGAATACCAGACATGCCAAAACTCTCTAATGTTTGCTTTCGGCATGGCGGAGTACAATACCTAAGCATTTTACAGGCATGCTCACAGTGTCGACGTAGACATTTGTTTCTGTCACTGCCAGGTGTTTGTTCGTCGCAACAAAAGTTTCCAGGCTTTCGGTGCCACGCCGGAGTGCCAGCTTCCTATCTCAACGCGTGGCCTTTATGTGTCTTTCTTCTTCATCCTAATTTGACTTTTGCAACATGTGTGTTTTCTAGAGAGTCGCGTTGGCAATTTAGTTTTGTCGTTCATCTCTTGCTTTCGCTTTCCTTCCCCCCCCCCTTTTTTTTTTACAAGCCACGCTTCTTGAAGAGCAGTCACTGCCATTATGCTGAGTTATGCCGCGGGGCACACTTTCCGAGCGAAAAGAAAGAAGGCTCTCTGCGATTGTTTTTTGAATCAGATCCTATTTTTCTTGTTTTACTGATTTTGCTTTGGACGACCATATGGCGGATAGTGCTTGAGGCTGCAGGCTTTTCTGGTCGGGCCAGGGCACCTCTGCTCTGAAAGCACCTCGGCAGTTTCTGCGCCTCCGAGCACGCATCTGTGAACGCGCCTGCGGGTGACAAGTTGTTCCGCGTCAGAGAAAATGTGGCGTTGCTGGGTGCCACGAAGTGGCTGCCGGCCCTTGGCAGGCTCTCTCACACTTGATTGACAGGAACAGGCAGGGCCTTTAAAAAAAGCGTCATTTGGTCGGTGTCTGTTCTTCCCGGAATTTTTTCTCTGAGCATTTGTTTTCGTTCTTTTAGTGTGTCGTCAGAGTCCAACATTTTCACTAAGGCAAACCATCGCAAGCTCTGCATGTTCAGAGGCGCATCAAAAGTAGAGTAAGCTGTCGCGACATTGCAGCTTTGTAACTGCCGAGCTTTGCAGAAAGTCCTTCGATTTCAGTAATGCGTGTAATATGGTGACATTTAATTGGACAAGTGATGTAATGAGGCTGGATATGCGTGGCTAAAAAAATAGCTCGTTGATATCCGTACTCGCGGAATAGATCCTCAGAGTTATGCGAACGTGAAAAACAGCGTAAAAGCTCTCACACGTCTTTACCATTAGTCTTTCTGTTGGCAGCCAAGATCTATTTAATGTGAAAGCCTTAGATGGCTTATGGGTCGAAAAATCCTTTGTCCGGCGTAAAGGCACTAAAATTCAAGCGAACCAACTTGGAAATATGGGTGCACCGGCTATATCTCCAACTTTGATAGCAATTGACGTTATGAAGGTTGGCAGTTGAACCAACGACCTTTGCTGGAAGATGAAGCCTCGACCTTTGGTGGGGGTCAAACCCACGATATTTGCGGTTAATTAGGCAAAGTTAATTAAGGCACTCGAACCAAAGACTCAAACCTTGCAGATATGGGCGGACCAGCCGTATCCCCAAGTTGGATTCTAATTGACATCGGGAAGGCAGAATCCACGACTTTCAGTGCTAATTAGGGTGGAGGTGATTAAGGTCGGGTTAATTAGGCACTCGAGGCCACGATGTTTGGTGGGAGAAAACAAGTAATAGGAACGGCGCATTCGAATGAGAATGTCAAGTGATTTAACGAATGTCTCGCGAGCGCGCAGGCTTTCGCCTTCATCCTCTTTGCGTATGCTAAAGTGACTGTGAACATATATAGCAATATGGATCCTTTTCGCCGTCGGCACGAGGGTCTGTTTAAAGTCCAATTTCGTTACTAATCTATCGTACCCCACGCGCCGTCTGCTACGGGTGCGAAGGAAAGCGTGCGAGGGGGAACCCAGAAGGATGGTGGCTTGATGCACGGCCAATGTTGAAAGTCATCTGATAAAGCTCGTGCAAGGCGAGTGGGAAGGAAGCTCAGCGCACGGTTCCGTCATCAACTGCTGGATAGCGAGGGTGAGGATGTGGGCAGGTGATCAC
Organism: Dermacentor albipictus; assembly: GCF_038994185.2. Classification (NCBI taxonomy): domain Eukaryota; kingdom Metazoa; phylum Arthropoda; class Arachnida; order Ixodida; family Ixodidae; genus Dermacentor; species Dermacentor albipictus. The sequence goes on from NW_027225577.1 coordinate 5,646,696, forward strand.
GCATCTCCTAGGCTAGCCCGGCCGTGGCTGCGTATGTCTGTGCGCGGTGGAACGCGTGCACTGCCCGCGCCCTATCTTGAAGCTCCTTTCCGGTGAGTGCAAAGTCTGGGCAAACCAAGTTGCCTCGCTGCTGCATGTGCCCTGTCTTTGCGCCATATTTGCACATGTTACCAAAAAAAAAATAACCGAATACATTCATTCCATGAAGAAATGTAACTGACCACAGTGCATATCTAAAATATAGTGGGGTACTTTTACTTTCCACGAATACAGTGGGCAGAATGAGCTATATACCCTCTGGGTTACACCGTACCTCGTAATGATATCGTGGTTCTGACAAGTGAAAGCCCAGGACTTCCTTCTTTCATTGTGAGAGCAATCATACAGACGCTCGAGGCAAAACAATAAAAAAATCGGGCACCAATCCGCGCTGTGAAGGCGTTTGGCCAGCGAAACTGTGGTATCACCTGATACGATAGACCAATGCGACGTAGCCTTGAACTGGGTCCTGTCTAGCCTGAGCACGACGCCCTTGTGCATATTGAAGTTGCTGTTCTTTCCTTCGCTCATCGTATTCGCGCTGGTCTTCAGGAGCGTCCTAGCTGTTCGTGGCTTGCTTTGGGCAAAAGCCACTGCATCCTGCTTTGCCTGAGCACGATTCCGTTGTGCACGTTGACGTTGCCGTCGCCGCTCATCGTGTTCATGCTGCGCTTCGGTAGTTCGAACTATGCATGACCTTTCTATAGCGCTAACACCACACAAATGGAATCAGTTGCTAGGCGGGTTCTTCTTTTGCATATGAAGGTTTAGTGACGTCACTCCCTCCCTACTTCGTATGCTACAGTTGTCACTTACCCGCAATTGCAGCTTATGCAATTGCGGGTAAGTATCTTACCGGGAAGCGCTTGCGGCAAAAGCTTTGGGTGAAGGCGAGCTTTCTAGTTCTTCCTTTTTATTTCCACACATAGCCGGAGCCGCCACTGCCTTAGATGCGCGAAGGGGAGCGCCATCTGGTCATGCTGCAAGGAACCCAGCGACGCACTCGGTGCGCCTTCAGCTGTGATTGGTTGAATTTTCTGTCGGCGGAGATGAAGAAGTTCCGGGATTTTAGTCATATACAGCATAGAGCTTCAATCGATGATTACTAGAGGGAACTCTGGCGCTAGTGTCCATGGGAGCTGCAATGGGAGGGGTTGTGCCAACACGGGAATTATGGGAAGTACATGGATTTGCCTAAACTTCGTCCTTCTGGCTTCAAACGGCATTGTGACTTCATAAGCTTGTCATGTTCAACAATGTACCGCGTAATAAATAACTATGTAAACATTAGTAAAATTGTCCGAGGGAAGAATTCGAACACAGGACCTCTAGCATAGAAGCCTCACATTCAAACCATTAAGCCACGGACGTATGCATCGACGAGCGATGTGAAACGCCCTTATGAATTTATCGCGGGCATGCCCATGCCTTGAGACGCTTGGCGCGCTTCGATTTGGCCACCTTGACAAGCTCAATAATTACAATTAGCAGTTATTGTGCGTGTTCACAGCGTCTTCTGCACTTCAAAGAGTAAATATTGCTCGGCAATTTACGACAGTGAAGACATAAAAAGCGTAATAATCAAAGCCACAAGAACGTCTGAATCGACAAGCACGAAGATCAGACAAATCCATTTACTTCTCATCATTCTCATGGTAAGTCGACTACTGCAGCCACAGAGTTCCCTCTAGCATACTGTAGGAAACTATGATATACAGCTTCTCTGTAAAACATCTGGTGCAGTCATCACTGTTGTTTTGTCCCGCTCGATGGTGGATGCATGCATTGCGCACAGTGTGTCCGAAGACCTCTGGAGATGCAGGGTGCGTTGGGTTGCAAAAATGACGAAAAGAACTACACAGACCCTCGACACTAGGCTCAATCACCTCCGTGGCCGAGTCAGGAAAGCGTTCTGACTTCTGCTTCAGGCTTGTGCTTTGTATGTACGCGCACTAGAGCGTTTCTGCTAAGGTGATGTGTACATGCTCTAGTCTAGGTAGTAAACGTCAAGCTAAACCTTATCCAATATTTTACAATGCACTAACGCCAACGGTTTTCTGTCGTTTTCATCCCGTGCAACATCTCGTGCGATGCATGTAACGCTACTGGCGGCCCTCATGAGGCTTGGTTTGCCAGACGCCTGACAGCTGCCAATGCGCTAGATGGAGGAACGAATACATCGTTAATCGCACAGGGTGACACGAGGTCTTTTTGGGTAAAGGAGAGGAAAGGAAGAGAGAGAGAGAGAAAGTCAAAGGAAAGAGAGGGAGGTTAACCAGAGATTATCTCTGGTTGGCTACCCTGTAGACAACCGGGAGGAAGTGTTTAGGAAGGGTGCATCACTATTAATAAGGACTTCTCAGGTCAGCCACTTCGATAACTATAGTGCCGTTCCACTTCGTGAACGTGGATTACACGCAAGCATAAGGGTGCTTTTCTCGAGTTTCTAAGCTGTGCTGGCTCGCATGACTGTTGACCGCTATTGAACGATTGACTGCAAAAGCAATGTTAAGCGCTTCTCTTGAACTCCGCGGACGCCGTTCAAACTAAACGAGGGCGCGGTATGCTGGCGCGACGCACCACGCAAGGCAACTCCTGTTGAGCAAAAAAAAAAGACAGAAAGAAGAAAACGCAGTATCACACCTTGCCGTCCGTGGGAACATGACATTATTTCAGTGGTTTCCGGCACACTGCACTATCAGCGTGAATGACCACGCCAATGAAGCCACTCGATCTGCACATGAAAGGGGTCGATGCGATTTTATGCTGCTTTCGCGGAGTGACGCGGCGCCTGGGCAGCGCTCGGCGTCCTGTAAATACATACATTGTCCCTTTGGGATTCGAGCGTTTTCACTATGTGTCATATACGTTTGTTATCTCCATATATACAGCGATATCTACCGCCTGGGTTACCCCGGTGTGAACAGACCATGTTGTGCCGTTCGGGGCTCGACGTCCGGCGTACTAACTCCTATGTCATCCTCATTGGACCGGCGGACAGCGCCGCATGCGTTACAAGCAGCTGTGACAAGACACTCGCACAGTTTATTTGCCTGCCTCTGTTATAGTGCCGGCTGGAGACTGATGTTCACGGTGCTGGACCAATTGGGTCACCTCCCACTATGAGAACAAGAAGCCCCAACCTAGTGTTAGCAAAGAAACTCTGTGCAGAAGGCTTTATCACGCTTCCCAGGTTCCCGAGGTCTACAGGCATTCAGATAGAGCGCTGCTTGCTATTGCTCTATCATGTGCACGGTTATTGTTTGTGCACGTCAATTTCTCGGTCTATCCCCCCTTCCACTCTCTTTCTATCCCTCTGCCTCTTGCCCCCGTGCAAGGTAGCCAATCGGAACTACCCCCGGTTAACCTCCAAGCCTTTCTATGCATCATCTATCCTTCGCTATCGGTACGGCTGAAACAATTATCTTGTTCATATATATTCATACACTCTTGCTTGAATATATACTCCGACACGCGGCGGGCGCGGACTTGGCCGCGGTGGAACTATATGGCGCAGCGTGCCGAGAGGGATGCGCGAGAGAGGAACCATGCTCACTGCATGCCTCATACATGACGCGTTTCGGTTGTGGCGACGCGGTGTGTCGCTTCGTTGCTTCAGTGTTAATCGAGTTAACGTTAACATCAATTCTGGGATAGTATCTGTGAGTTCTCTTTCTTTTTTTAATGCGGGGCATTCTTTGCCTAATTCCAGGCACTTTGTGGTAGGTAAGTGGGTATGTGAAGTAGGTGGGTACATAGGTAGGTAGGTTCGTGTATCGCTTCGTTTCGTACCTCTTCAATAAATAGAAATGCGTGGCCGACCATTGGATTGAACGTTTGACTCTCAGCACAGCAAACCGATGCTCTAAGCATTAGGCCACGATCAATTATCTTGTCCTTCCATGGCATTTGTAACAATTAAAAATATGAACGAGCATATGAACTATATACATAGTGGGCAAAACAGTCAAAACCGCGTTTACAAGTACAAAATAAATACTTCATAGCAAAGATATTGAAGTAAACAAAGAAAAAATATATAAAGATATATTATCTACGCTTTTCCCGGCTCAGATATGCCACTCACTGTACATCGGCTCTCTTGGGCATGATGTGCTTGCCCTAGTCCGTAAAATGCCTATTTCTCCAAGACATTCTCCTTAAATTGCATGCTGAAACGCTATCCATTAAAACCTGATTAGGTAGGAAGGGTGCCTCTATATTCTCCATTAATTTTCGGCTCTATGATGTACCGGCAAATGAAGACCACAGCTTTATCGAATGCAAGTACGCCATCTTATTTTCGCATGCTCTCCAAAGTACTTTCAAGAAAGATATTGATGTATATCCTCGAATCATACGATACCCCATGCCATTTAAAAGCCATGATGTGCATTCTGACATACCGCAACCAATGGGGTTTAAGGAAAACGCGCATGTTATGTCGAAATTCATAACCGATTGTATCTTCGCAGCCATGTTTATTTTGCTTGATTTCCCAGCTGAAAAGTATTTGTGATCGAAGAGGCTTCCTAGCGGACACTGTTGATGAAATGTATGCGTTTGCCTTCCTTTTATAGCTATAGTTAGTTAGACCACGATGTCACGCATACAAAACACCCGTCTACTTAGATTTAGGTGGACGTTAAGATGCCCACGTGGTCCAAACTATTGCGCCTCATAATCAGATTGTGGTTTGGCACGTAAAAGCCCATACCTCATCGCACGCTTACTTCTCTCGTGCAAATGGCAACTGTCACTTTGATGCACTCAGTGCGCACATCAGGCGGTAGTTTCTAGCATGCTTTCTACGTGGCAGCTCACGCTTTGGGTCGCTGTGTTTGACGGCTCAACCTTCGGGATCGACCCGCATTCCCCAGTCTTTTCCTCGTCGAAGCTAACGCGACACCGAAGCTCTGCGATTTTGTACCACCTTCATGATCGCGCGGGGTCGAACAAGTTTGAACGTGTCACCACCGAACTGCAAATGCCATTGTCGTCCTAACGTAGGTTATATCGCACAGAACACGTGCGCATGCTTGTATAACATGTAGTCGCTGATCTAACAATCCTTGTTTCACTCGCTTACGCCCGTCTAGTACCTTTCTAGAAACCAGCAATTGAGATGTCATAACCTGGCGTCGAATGGTTGGAGCATAAATCATGCCGTCATCATACCATTGTCGTCACCGTCATCTTGCTGCTGTCGTCACACGCACACGCTTTCGTCAGACACAGCTGTTCGGCTCACACAAACACCAGGTAACGCATCGCGCAAATTATGCTGCTACCTGAAAAAAATTCTTCGCGTAACATCGATTCCCAGAGTGCGTGGGATCTGCGTAACTTTTTTGTCACGAGGATTGTGGTTGATCAGAAAAACTGGGAGTTTCACCCAAACGGTGCAGCATTGAAAGCGTTAGACAGGTTTAGCGTTGCGTTGAAGCTCTTCAAACGCGGTGTTCCGTAGTACGCTAGGACTACACGTGGGTGCAACGTAGCGCGGCGAGGCAGCTGCTGCAGTGCCCCAGACACAGACATGGAAACTGCAAGGCGCGTCGCAGCGATGAAGGGATGAGCGCCACCAGCGCCGTTCAAGAAGTCGCACCCCGGTGGTGCACTAGGAGAAACGGAAGGAAACCCGACCGTGTTCGTAGCTTCGAGTGTACTCTCCGTTTCTGTTGGACCACTGAATGCACCACCATGTGGTACGCACACAGCTAGCTGCTCGGCCGGGACTCTATAGTTTTGGTGCGCACAACGCTCCATACCAGCAGTGCAAGGCAGAACGATAACGTGACTTCGCTGCAGAGAGCCGATTGAGTGGAGCGGGATGGTGCGCCCACTTGGCCTTGTCGTTTTTTGCAGTCAACTCTGGACATCTCGCGCCTCCGAAGGCCTTTTAAGCATCCGCGCGCGTGCGCCGTTTACTGTGATAGCACGACGGTGGCGCCAGCGGTGGTGGTGCTGACGGCGCGAAAGCACATCGAGTGGTCCTTAGACCAGCCATCCCTTGTATCCGGGGACAACCATATGAAGACAATTTCCAGTGTCCGAAGTACTCCGCTCCAGCATCTGTCTGCTACTTTGGACGAGCCCTGGGACAAAGACAGACAGTGAAAGTGTACTTAGGGGTGTGTAGTGCACAAGTTCCCAACCACAATACTGTGGACAGTCGGTCAGAAAAAATACACTTTATATAAGTCGCTTTTGAAGTACTTGCATAAAATGGTCCTCATGGCAATACAGACAATTAAAAAGAAATGTCCATGTGATTGCTACCGCAACAATATTGCTTGAGTCAGGGTAAAGAGACAGGGTGGCGGACGTTCACATAGATGGATAGTTAGTCTTCATCGCTTGCACATAATTTTTATTTTAGTTTAGTCTCCACCTTCTGTTCTTTTATTCTTTCGTCTTAATTTTTTTCAAGTGCTTCAGGCCCTGCTAGCGTATTGCTAGCTCTCCCGATATTCCTTGGAGACACCGAAATTTCGACCAATCTTCCTGATTGTGCGGAATTGGGCATAAATCTCCCGAAAAACTGCTCCATGCCAACCACAAAAGAGAACATTTAAAAAATAATTTTAAACATCGCGCCGTGTAGCACAGCCGCATTGTTATCGGCAGTTTGTGCTAGGCAGCTAGACGAAATCACATGTAGATCCAAGTCATTTTTGTGTAGACAATGTAGGACGTACTAGCTGCTGGCTTGAGTTCGAGACATGCGTAAATGAGTGTGTATGAAGCAATGTTCTAATTTGCCTTGCATAATGGCCGGACTCATTAAGTCAGCTTAGCCGCCATGCAGAACTGTTATGCTGTGCAGTATAATAAGTATTGGAAAGGGCCGTTGTTATAGGACGGTGTGTCCAATAACTTTACTTGTAACCCTTCTGAGCAGCTACTGGCGTCTTGGGTATTTGAGCCCTTCTTTCGCAACCTCTCATGCCGCATATCTGAGATCGTAAAGGGATCGAATATGCGTTCCTTAAGTACACATGCGCGCACGCTCCATCTCTGGTGTCACCACGAGCACCAAGACATTCTAATATGCATCTCGGCAACCGTTCCGGGATATGTCGGAGGTTGGTGCTATGCAAATGAGAAAAACTTTTTTTCTCTCTCTCGCCCCCTCCCCCCCCCCCTTTTTTTTTTCGCCGCCTGCGTTTCACGAACTCTTCCAACTCCGAAACTCGAGAGGAATGTGCGTACACGTAGAAGTAGTTAATGCGCAAATCAGCACACAACTTTGCCGTAGCCCTTTCGATTTGCGGTCGCTAAAGGCGCTCGTTATTCATATCCAGGAATACTTCCCAGGCACATTCTGCCTTTCACTTGCAGCCGTCTTTCCTGGTTGTCTTTCTGTTTACTGCCCCTGATGTTCAGGAAGCGCTTAGCAATCCTCCGACTCACCGCGATGTTACTTGTGTTTGAGGCAAAGGCTTATTGTGAAGTTTACACTATTGAGCCCATCTCAGTATTTTCGAGCAAAAACGAAATTACAGTTGTCAAAAACAGTTTACTGTTGAAAATGAGAATTTGGGGTAATAATTGCAGATATAAGAATCGCAATGCAGGATTGTCGCTTTCACACGTCATAAAAACAAATTTTGGAGGGTGACAATGACATTAGCACGAACCAACACACCGAAAGAAAACGACAGAAAGCAAGTAGTGTTCGGAAGCGGATGCGGATTTCCGCGCTGATAACTTCTTTCGAAAGCCAGATTAAAGTTAAGCGAAGAAAAGAAGCCTCACCTCGCTTCAGCGATTCTTATAGCAGTCTAAGTGTGACCAAAGCCTAATTATATTCGCCAAGCGATCTCGCGCGCTTTACTAATGTCTTCTATAGTTAACTTGAGACGTGCTAAAGAAGCTCTCCGAGTTTACACTTTGTGAGCACGAGCGGCTGTCCTGTCACAGGCAATTATAGCGTGAAAAATTAGTCTGGAGGATGGCGTCCGACTCCATATGCAAAGGGTATTATTCAGCACTGTAATTGCTTTTGTTCCTTCACGAAGAAAGTGCAATAATCTTTCTTCAGTTTCAGTAGACACATTCGTACTCGCCGCTGAAAAATTTCCAGCGTAAATAAATAAATGAAAAAAAAAGATTACGTTGAAAAATGAAAAATTGAAACACCCGAAGTTTAACGATACGGTGTTTAGACAAAGTAGCAACGATGGTCTAGCGTGACAGTATCCCATAGTTTTAGACCACCCATAACCGTACTACCCTTTACGGAATGGCGAACTTCTGCAGCAGTTGACGGTGGTAAAAACGCTCGTAGCGACATGTTGTGACGCTTCGTCCGACTACAACGCATTTGAACTGTTTGAGTGTTACGTCAGCGCTCTGGCCTAAAGATGTGGTTTCAATCAATAATTCGTACCGATTGTGCCGCTACTGCGCTTTATAACACCACTTAAGCAGAATGTAGCAGGTCGTGGCCATATAGCTCAGTGGCGTCCCTGTTTAAACCTTTTGCTCCATAATGGCGCCACTAACCCGGTATTCCGCAATGAGCAATACTTTTGCGGACAAGCTAAGCACTATGTTATCTATATATAAACAAGTATGCTCAAGACCTGTCTGAGTATATGACATCACGCGGGAGGCTGTGGTTCAGCACGTACAACGTAAAGAACGTGTGTGCGCTACAGCTGTGTGCAGTGGAATGCCGTGAGCATTGCAAAATAACAGCCATAGTCCGTGCGAGCCCGTCTCCTTGTGTACATTGCATAGCGACGAATCATCCTTGGCATGCACATTTTCGACGTGACAGGATCACGGAGTTTTGCCAATATTTTGCCAGTGAAACAGCTGATAAAAGAAAGTCGCTCGTATTTGCGAAGAACTAAATTAGCATTTCTTAAGATAAACTATTAAGATTGCACTAAGGCACAAGCCAAGATGTATGGCGACTGAGCCAAAGGAAGCATATGCATAGCGAAAAGATCTTTGCACGTGACTAGCATTAAATTATGGACTTCTCGCATGGTGCATATCTCCATGAAATATTTAATTTGAGAGGGCGCTTTTTCATCATGAGCGCGCGGAAAAAAATAACGTAGTATTCTTTGTTTCGAGCCCCCTTATAATTTGGTAGTGTCGAAACCACTTATGTGGATGGACGAATAGTACGACTGATGCGTTGACGTGCTGGCAGAAGTCGCTCGCTTTTATTTAATTATTGAAATTAACATGAAAAAATGAGTCGTAGTCACCTTACAATGGTGAGGGCTAATCCTTTTCGCATAGCGGAAACAACAATATAAGAAGATATGTAAGGATTCACTAAATATCACTAAAACGCTTTGTCTTTCCAAGAATGGGCGCATACCCCATTGACGTGTTGATGGAGAGGTAACTTGCTTCTAAGAAGCAGGTGTTGATGCCGACGTCCCGTTTTAAGGCATGCGTCGGTTATAGGGCATTATTGCATGGACGAGCTTCGGCATAACAGAGGTACACGGGGGACTTTCCAGAATACATTTCAATTTAGATCATCATCGTAATCGTCGTCGTCGTCATCGTCATCATCATCATCATCATCATCATCATCATCATCATCATCATCATCGTCATCATCATCATTATTATTATTATTATTATTATTATTATTATTATTATTATTATTATTATTATTATTATTATTATTATTATTATTATTATTATCTTTTTATCTCCATTACAGGACAAAGGCCTCTCTCTGTGATCTCCAATTACCTCTTTCCTGTGCAAACTGATTCCGACTAGCGCCTGCGAAATTTCTTAATTTCATCACCCCACCTAGTTTTCTGCCATCCTCGACTGCGCTTCCCTTCATTTTGCACCCATTCTGTCATTCCGATGGGGTCCCCCAGTTATCTATCCTACGCACTGGATGGCCTGCCCGGTTCTATTTTTTTTCTCTCAATGTCAATTGGAATATCCGCTTTTCCCCCTTTTCTCAGTGATCCACCCCGCTCTGTTCCTGTTTCTTAACATTACGGTTAACATTTTTCGTTCCATCGCTCTTTGCGCCGTCCTTAACTTGTTATCGAGCTTCTTTGTCAACCTCCAAGTATTTGTACTATGTATTAGCACTGGTAAAATGCAGTGATCGTACACCTTTCTATTCAACGATAACGGTAAGCTCCCAGGCAGGCAATGCTGGCAATGCCTGCAATATGCACTGCAACCCATTTTTATTCTTCTGTAAATTTCCTTCTCATAACCAGGGTCCCCTGCGAGTAATTAACCTAGGTAAACGCACTCCTTCACCGACTCTGGCCAATGACTGGTGATTCTAAACTCTTGCTCCCTTGCCAGGCTATTGTATATTAGCTTTGTCTTCTGCATATTAATCTTCAACCACACTTTTACACTTTCTTTGTTGAGGTCCTCAATCATTTGTTGTAAGTCGTCCCCTGCGTTTGCTTAACAAGGCAATGTCATCTGCAAACCGAAGATTGGTGAGATATTCGCCGTCGATCCTTACTCCTAAGCCTTCCCAGCTTGACAGCTTGGATACTTCTTCCAAACATGCCCTGAATAGCATAGGAGAGATTGTGTCTCCTTGTCTCTGCGCTTTCTTGATAAGTAACTTTCTAGTTTTCTTGAGGAGAACCAAGGTAGCTGCGGAATCTTTGTAGAAATGTCCCGAGATACTCACGTATGCCTCATGTACTCCTTGATTACGCAATGCCTCTATGATGAATCGAATGCCTTTTCATAATCTATGAAAGCCATGTGGAGAGTTTGATTGTACTCTGCAGATTTCTTGATTAGTTGATTGATGACATGGATGTGATCCATCATAGAATATCCCTTCCTGAAGGTAGCCTGTTCTCTTGGTTTAATGAAGTCAAGTGTTGCCCTTGTTCTATAGGAAATTATCTTACTGAATATTTTATAGAATATATATAGCAAGCCAAGGAGCCTATAACGCTTCAATTCTTTGACGTCTCCCTTCTTGCGTCTTGTGGATTAGTATAATGTTGGCATGCTTCCAGTTCTCACATACACTTGAAGTTGTGGGTCATTGCGTATAAATGGCCGCAAGCTTTTCAAGCGTGATATTTCCTCCATCTTTGACTAGCTCGACTGTTATTTCATATTCTACTGCCGCCTTTCCCCGGGTCATGTCTTGCAAGGTCCTTCTAACTTCATCGCTAGTTGTAGAAGGAGCCTCCGTAGCCTGTTCCTTAACACTTCGAACGAAGGTAGCATGGCTCCTCTGGGTACTTTACAGGTTGTTGCACAATCCTTACGCTGCTTTTATTATGTTTTCGAAATTACTGATGACATTACCCTGTTTACTTTCAGTGCATACATCTTGGCTTGTCGTATGCGAAGTTTTCTTCTCACTGATTTCATGCTGCGTCCATTTTTACAGCTTCCTTCTTTCTCAAGTTCTAAATATTTAAGTTATTTCGAATATCCCTTACTTTCTCCTTGTTGACCAGTTTTGACAGTACCACGAATTATTTTTTATCTCTTGAGTTGGACACTTTCATGCTTTGTCGTTTCTTTATTAGGTCATCTTTTGCTTGAGAGAGCTTACGTACTGGTAGCCTTGGTGCCACTTCAACTCCTGTTTCTGAAACCAGCTTAGTTACGGTTTTATTCATTATCTCTATGTCATCTTGATCTTTCTCTTCTAAAGCTACATATTTTTTGCACCCTTACTGCGTCTAGGTTGGCCCGTTTCTGCTTGACTAATTTTACTCTTTCTCTCTTCAGATTGAGGGAGATCCTAGACTTTACTAACCTTCCTAACACCCTACCCTACCTACCTAACCTAACCTAACCTAACCTAAACCTAACCCTACCTAACACTCCTACATCCTGCACTATGCTGGGATCTGCAGAGAGTATGAAATCTATTTCATTTCTTGTTTCTCCATTAGGGCAGCAATGTAGGTGTCCACGTCCAAACGAGTATTTTAAGGAACGCACGATAATACACATAATAAAATCAATGAAGCCAGCTGAAGATCATATACTTGAAGCGGTATGAGCCTTGGAATAGAAGATGAAGAAGCGCAGGAGTCTGGGTTCAGGAGAAGAGGAGGAGGAAGTGAGAATAAAATGTAGACAAGATGGACGCCAGTTCCACAGCAATGCTTTACGTTTACTGTGTCCTTTAAGTAGGAACGCTACATTATTTTGGCGCAGCCGACAGCGAACTCCAACATGTGGGTGAGATTTTTCCTTGAGGAGACCTCCGCGGACAAAATCATCTTTTCGAGATACCAAGCTGAAGATGAACCAGCGGTGGAACTACCTCGCGAACTCAACTCGGCAGAACTCATGAACCTGGTTTTAGAGAAGGCTTCCATGGACCCTGATGAACTACGTCGGAAGGGTGCTGTGAACGTGAACTTGCCTCTGGTGATCTTCGACGAATTAGTTCTTCAACCGATGCGTCGGAAGGACTCTGGATCACAGTCGTCGACGGAAGAGGTGAGCCTCGTTTTGAAAGCACTTCGGCTACAACAAGAACAGATTTCGCAACAAAACCAGCTGATGACATCGCTTATAAGCTCTTTAAACGCTGAGAAGCCAGTGACTAAATTTGTAGAACCTGATGCATTCGACGGCATGTCATCAAGTCCAGAAGGTTGGCTTGAATTCTATGAATATGCCGCTGGAAAGAACAACTGGCACTCTAATGAGGACAAGATTACTAACATGCGTAGTTACTTAAGCGGTGTTGCACGGAAGTGGTATGATTTGCACATTATTGAAGAGGCTGGCAACTCTTGGAATCAGTGGAAAGAAAAATTCTTGACGACATTCCGAAGCAACCCAGTGCAAAGGTGGGACGCCGCGCTTAATTTCAAATTCAAGCAAGGCTCCCTCGTAGAGTATTTCTTTGACAAATGCCGCCTTTTAAAGCTGGCCGAGCCTATGCTTCCTCCGTCTGCCGTAGTAGCACTAATAATGCACGGACTGCACGCGCAAGTCCTGAAGCAAGTGCAACTACGGTCACCTAAAACTATGGACGGGCTCCTGGAGTGCCTTCACGACATATCATTTACTTCAGAAGAAAATATAAACGCTAGCACAGAGAGCTTGGGTTGGCGCGCTCCCAGAGGTCGGGTGCATAACATCGACAGCGACCCTGTTCCCCTACTTTCGGACGCTGAAGAGGCTCCGACGACAAAAAAACTGATAAACAAGGGTGATCAGTCCGACCCGATGACCACAACTGAGACTGTTTATTTAACTTGCTCTAGCCTACTTCACATCCCTGTGAAAGTGGGAAACAGACACATGATGGCTTTGGTTGACAGCGGTGCTTCTGTGTCTATAATAAATGCCAAGCTGGTAGATGCAAGTCACCTGCACAGTGGAAGAGTACTACGGGTGCAAGGCTACGATGGAAAAGTGACAATGCATAATCAGTGGGCCTCAGTAAACATCGAGTTCCAAGGTCATGAAATAGCGAGTGAAGTGCTGGTGATTGAGGGGGTGACGTATGACTTTCTGCTATCCAGACCAGATATAAAGAAACTAAAAATCAACGTATACTGGGACGATGCGGTTTTAGTGGAAGGACTATCAAGGCAAGAGACACAGCCGGATAGAAAGGATAACCTGCGTGTTGTCAATTGCGCGGAGGATATTGCAACGACCTATCCTGAACTAGTATGCATAGGAAGCTATCCACCGGCGATGACGTCACACAAGGTGCCTTTCGAACTCACCGACAAGACCGTCATCCGAAAATCATCTTACAACATGTCAAGAGAGCGCAAGATATGGTTGAAGAAGGAATTGCAGGAGATGCTAGACGCCAATATAATCCGGCCTTCGGTGTCACCCTTCGCCTCTCCCATAACTATTGCGCCGAAAGAAGATGGAACTTTCAGACTGTGCACAGATTACAGGGTTCTCAACCGACAGACAGAACTTATACCATTTCCCATGCCGAAGATAGACACGATTATAGATGAGACAGGTGGTTGCCGATGTTTTTCACGTATTGACTTGTGCAAAGGTTTCTGGCAGATCCCGCTAACCGAAGAAACAAAAATGTACACTGCTTTTATCACGCCCTTCGACCTGTACGAGTATAACCGGCTTCCTTTCGGCTGGAAAAACTCACCAGCATGGTTCCAGAAGATTATGAACGAAGTCCTGAAGCCTTTCCTAGGTGTCATTTGTAACGTGTACATAGACGATATTATCGTCTTCTCCAAAACAGAGATGGAGCATCAGGCACACCTGTCCCAGGTATTAAATGCCTTGAGCTTTGCACACCTCAAGGTTAATTTTAAGAAAAGTGCGTTCTTTCAAAGAAAAGTGGTGTTTCTTGGAAGAGTCTTTGATGGGACTACCAAAAGCACGAAACAAGAGTCCGTCGAGAGGATATCCCAACTGGTAAAATCATATGACGTGCACTCATTGCGTGTATTTTTGGGATTAGCAGGACATTTCAGGCCCTTCATAAAAGACTTTGCCATCAAAACAAGATGCCTCACGCGCCTAACACAGAAAGAAGTTCCATTTGAGTGGAATGAGGAATGTGAGAGAGTCTACCGTGATCTGGTGCACAGAATATCTGCTGACCCTATTCTACGCATACCAGATTTCACTCTACCCTTTGAACTGAATACCGACGCCTCACACTATGGGACAGGTGCAGTCTTGTACCAGAAATGTCCAGAAGCATCCGGCCGAGAAAAGCGACACGTAGTAGGTTACTACAGCTACACCCTCAAGCCACCTGGAGTCAACTACACCACTACTGAAAAGGAAGCTCTTGCAGTCCTCAAAGCAATTCAGTACTTCCGTACGTACCTAGAAGGTGCGAAGTTTACTTTGTTCACCGATCACCAAGCCCTCACTCATCTCTTGAATATGACCCAACCTAAGGGACGTATCGCCAGATGGGTGAACTATTTGCAGCAGTTCGATTTCACCATCTCCCACAGACCTGGACCCCTTTTGACTGATGCAGATGCATTGTCTAGACTGATGATACAGGCCAACAACGAACAATCGGCAGAAATCAATGAAATTAAATTGTGGGAAGGCACTGAACAATTGATTTTTAGGGAAGGTCGCTATCAAGTCCCGCCAACGCTGGTTTCCAGGGTGCTTTATTTGTACCACGATAGCCCAGAATCTGGAGGACACGACGGATTTTGGCGCACCTACAACAAGCTAGTCAAGAGATTTACGTGGCCTCACATGAAAGACGACGTCAATCGATACGTTCGTTCATGCCACATTTGTCAAATCAACAAAGTGAAATATAAGCAGCCTACGGACGCCATGATAATACCTTGCCACTCAAACGTGCCTTTTGAAGTTATACACCTGGATTTCGCCGAGCTAAATAAGAAACGAGAAGGAGTCCGAAAAACGCAAGCTTTTCTTCTGGCCATAGATGAACGCACCAGGATGGTCGCGGCACGGGCAGGAAAAGAAGATGCGAATAGTGTCATCGCCCTTCTCGAACGGGATATGTTTAGGACAACCAAGACAATTGTATGTGACAACGGTCCAGCGTTCAAGAGCGAAAAGCTAGCAAGATGGGCTCGAGACCATAATATATCAATCCAGTTCTGTGCGCCATACCATCCCGCAGCGAATGGGCTTGCAGAGCGTGCTATACGAGATGTTAAACAATACATCAGGATGTACGATAGTTTCCCTGGTGGTTGGAAATGCTCTTTAGAAGCAGCTGTTAGACGTCACAATCGCTCCTACACCAGCGGCTTGGGATGCAGCCCGCAATTCGCTTCTTCAGGAGAAACCCCTATTCTTCAGGCGGACCGTGAACTTGGGCTGTTAGAAAATCTCCAGATCGTCGAGGAAAGGAAACAGAAATCGCAGGAGGAGAGGTACCGTAAACGAATGAAAAAAAAATTTTGACAAGAGACATTGCTCAGATATTCCAGACATTCAAGTCACCGACCTCATTCTAGTTAGGAAAGGAGTAAGAGAATCCAATGCCAAATTTTATGGTCCTTACTCTGTGACAAAGACGGCCACTCAGAAAGGAATATGGAAGACTGTGTGGTACATTGGCGAACGTGGCTCAGTTGAATGTGCTTCGATTGGAAACGTTTTCAAGTATTACCCCAGGAGGGGTTAGCAAAAGAAACCTGGAAGGGTGAAGCGGTATGAGCCTTGGAATAGAAGATGAAGAAGCGCAGGAGTCTGGGTTCAGGAGAAGAGGAGGAGGAAGTGAGAATAAAATGTAGACAAGATGGACGCCAGTTCCACAGCAATGCTTTACGTTTACTGTGTCCTTTAAGTAGGAACGCTACAATACTATTCCATTGAGAGGTCTGTGCGCTTTAGACAGGCTCTGAGCCCACATTATATTCACTGGCTTTATGTCGTTGTTTAATGTTTGAAAGCTCGACAGATAAGTGCGCTCATTGTTGCCAAATATTTCTGTGCTATATGAGGCGGAGGATCTCATGGCACATACGATTATTAAGAACGGCATAGCCCAAATTAAGGCAATCAGATAGACCATTCGGCAGTATGCGCTAGTCTAATAAGATGTCATGTAGTCATGTATTGTTTGATTACACAGAGCTGAAGTATATGCACTCAGTCGCGCTACTTTGTCGACGAAGATTGAGTTGTTATGAAAGACGGTGTTAATATTGCGGTGCTAATACGCAAACACACCCTGCGAGATCCTGACCCGCTGAGGGACATGATACCGTGGTGGACCAGAGAAATAAAACTTCGCTTTAAAACCTAAGTACATATCTGTCACGCGAAGTTCATCGCTTCGTTATTTCGGGTCTTATATGGTCGTTTAAAAATTCAATCTTTGCCGTTATTTGCGAGATTCAACATTCGTCCTCTTCAACTCGTGAAACTTCCTTATCGTAGATCTGAAAGAAACCTTTGTTCATGGGTCATTGCAAGAATTGACGCTGGTAAAGGGTGAAGTGGCAGCAAATACAAGCAGGAGTGATCTCCCTCGATGCCATCTCTCTTGAATAAACAGCGGAAGCGAAAGAAATGTTTAAGTACAAAATACACCGAAGCGACGGAAATTAGTTTCGATCGCCTTTGTGGCGGAAACTGTGGTACTCCTTCACTTAGAGCCAGGAGCTAGTGGTACCCTCGCTTAATTGCCAAGTAAGCCGTACAGCACTCCTACAGCCTCATCAATTAGGTTTCTTGCTTTTGACCCTGCTTCCAAGAAGTAGTACAGAGAAAAAATGTTAGCGACGTGGTATGTACTTAAAGCGAGGTTACTTTTGTTCTCAAATACATGTCTTCGTGTCGTTTTCGGTTTTTGTCACATAGTGTAGGCGGAATAGTGACAGTTAAGGGCACCTTGTCTCGCTGCAGTGGCGGCGTGTTTGCATTGCGTAAATTATCGGCCAAGGTTGAGTCGTTCATGAACTATGTCGTATCAGAAAAGGGGTGTCTGGTTTTGCCGGAGGAAATTATTTGTTTAATGTCCATCCCACTTTCAAATGATAAGCGTATCAGCTGGAGAACGTCCTGTGATGGCTCGGTCAGTGCTTCGTTTTGCAACGCAGTCTTGGTGTCGTACCGTAGCTACTAGCCCCATACAGCGCATGTAGATAATTGGGTGTTAGAATCGGACGCCTACGGTGATTTTGACACAGACACTAAGGCGGGACCTAATGGAGAGCTATGGGATGGTCGCACGCGCTGCACATATGTGATTGGGCAATAAAAAGAGTGGCCCTTGGAGGGTGTTTTATTGCGGCAGCAGTTAAGCGCTGGACGGGGTCTGTACCATGCCCGTTGTTGCCTTTACGCTGCCTACGTCAGGAGACAATTTCGCCGCGGTACCTCCTCTTCTTTCACCGCAACTATCTGGTGAAGCTTCCCCACGACCGAAGTAACGTAGCGATTTTATTCCAATTCGTATTTATTTTCGTGCTTCGTCATTGGTTCTAACGGTTATGCGCCTACACTATCACCAGGATCGGCAGGTCGTGAGCTGTGTATAGTCGAAAAGGAACAGAAATAAGCGAGAAGCATCGCTACTCTATACCGAGTCAAGCCATTGCCCACCACGACCACTGTTGACCACAAAAGCGCATTTCTAGCGAAGCGTTTCTCCTTTTTTTTTTCTTTTCTGCCATGTTCAATTCTTAGTCTTCCTCCGAACTGACTCTGCCCCCTGCCTCTATTTTTTCTGTTTTTGTATTACTTTATCGTGTTGTCTTATTATTTTTGCTGATAAAAAAATGGAAATTTGATTTCTTCTTATTATTATTTTACTTATTCTAGTCCTTTTGCAATGGGGGCTTTGTTAGATCAGGACACTACAAGATGACTTCCGTGTTCGTACACCTTGTAGAAGCATGCCTCACGAATTCATTTTCTTGCGCCTCTCACACCCTGATCCATTGACACCCGTCCTGAAGAATATGTCAGGTAGCTGAACACTACCAGTGATGAGGGGAATGAACCCGCGAACCCACCATGAATAACCCTGTTACCAACGAGTAAGTTCTTTAGCTCTCAGCTTCTTTTTCTTACTTTCCTTCTTGTTTGTTTACGCATTCTGCTCAATCTCAAGAGGACACTATGAAATGGGTTATTATTATTATTATTTGTTTTGCACACATATACACATATACACAGGTAACAGGAAAGGGAAAGCGAGGAGCAGGCTGGCAACTGCCACCGGAAGGGGCACTACGCCTGCCTACTCTTCTGAAGGGAGGCGACAGCAACACAGAAATGGAAGATAGGAAGGAGGAAAAAGGAAAAAGGATAGGAGAGCAACAGCACAAATCTAAAGACCCAAGTAGAACACTGCAACAGGACAAATCTAAAGACTAAAGTAGAACTCTGCAGCCGTAATTAAAGTGACGCCGCGTCGAACAGCCTCCACAATTATCAACCACGTCCATGGCTAGTTCGCTATGCGGCTGATTGTGTTCTCCACGATGAGACGCCAAGTGAAGCTTCACGTAATCACCGTTTCGCGTAATCACCTGCACGTAATCACCGGTTCACAATATACACTACAAGGTGTTTGAACCCGCCACCTCCCATCTTCGAAGGAAGAAGCGTTAGGGTACAGTACTGATCACACACAGTAGGGCCGGTCACTAAAGGTCACGCTACGTGTTCGTCGATAAAAAGCACGCCTAACGCGCACCACGTCAACGACATGTCCACTGCCAATGGTTAGGGGTGTGACGAATGCGCAGTGAATAACCCCGTTACTAACGGGTAATCTCTTTGGCCCTAGGCTCTATCCCTCAGGCCCTTCACTTTCTTTTTCTTTTTTTCTCTTTTTTGCTCTCTTTTCATCGTTTTTTGCATGTTTTCTTTTTCTACCTAAATATAGAAAGAGATTGTTGCGACGATTTACTGTA
This sequence comes from Dermacentor albipictus, assembly GCF_038994185.2. Classification (NCBI taxonomy): domain Eukaryota; kingdom Metazoa; phylum Arthropoda; class Arachnida; order Ixodida; family Ixodidae; genus Dermacentor; species Dermacentor albipictus. The sequence goes on from NW_027225577.1 coordinate 5,666,078, forward strand.
CCCCTTGAAAAAGGTGGGTCGACCGACCGAGACTGTTGGGTAAATAAAGCAAAGGCAACGAAGTTGCACTTCTGATCTTGAGACATATATATATATATATATATATATATATATATATATATATATATATATATATATAGATATAGCAAGATCAGAAGCGCAACTTCGTTGTCTGCTTTATATATATATACAGCGAAGAAGCTAGAGCGACTTAAAAACAATAGCATCCACATTTGTGAACAGTTCATGCGAACAGTCCACGAAAGCTTGTGCCTTTTGTTGCGACGAATTAAAAAAGAGCCTTTGGTGACAAACACTGCAAAACACAGTTTCATATTACGAAGGGGTTTTGTATATATATATATATATATACATATATATATATGTTCGTGTTAAGTGCTTGAAGGTTCGCTTCAAACATTTTCTTTTATGCACTCACCCTCAAAACCTTAGAGCAGTAAAGTATAAGAGTTCTTTGTAACAGAAATAGAGAGGAAAAAACACGTGGCGGTTTAGTTGTTTGCGTGGCCTTCAGCGCTAAATAGGGCAAAACAGAATACCATAGCAACGCTAACAAAAGGAAACTATAGTATGCGTGGTGCTGGCAGAATGTTCATTCCGAAGATAAGTTTGCGGGAGAACAAAGATAGCGATCCTTCCAAGCATTTTTCGGCAATAAGGCTGAATGGCCACCACTGCCGACTTAGAGCGTGAAGCAAGTGCTAGCTGGAAATAAACTTCGCGATTCATTGTTCCACATGCGCATCTCCATCAGGCTGCTCTTATTAAAACCCTTTTCAATAATCACGACACAAAGACTTTCACCAGCCGAACAAGAACGATAGCGCTCGTTAACCGAAGAATTCCAAAAGATGGTCGCCCAGCAAATATTACAAAGCTCAAAAGAAGTTTGCCAGCTACATGTATGCAGACGCAAGAGAGAACCGGCACGTGGGATAACAAAATTTTTTTTAATATCAAGAACTTAAAACACGAACGCTGTTTTTCGCCCTAGATACGCTTCTGGCGTGGGTTACTAATATTACACTTCATCAAAAGCGGGACACGCGCTGTGGAAAGTTCCTAAATTTAGTAAGCATGCATGGTTAGGTTTAGTAAGCAGTTAGGAGCTAGAATTTAAGTATACTGTGCCCGTGCCACACGTGCGCCCTTCAGTCACTCCACATCGCAAATTAAGCAGCCACTCCCCTTCCCCATGGCCACAACTTAGCGCTGTGCATAACAGGATAATCACGATCCCTACTGTGGATCGGAGACAGTTCACAAACTCTTGTGCCTTTTGTTACGACAAAGTAAAAAAGAGTCTTTGGTCACAAACACTGCAATGTTCAATGTTCAGTTCGGTGGTGGACGCGCTCACCACTACGCCAGCGCGCAGTATTCCTACATGGTGATTTGTGCGGGATTTTGTGCGTGACGCAGACTCTAGGAGTGGAGGCGTCCGTGCGTCTATCTCGGAGGCCACATCAGGTTACGCTGTAAGGGTCGAAAATGACATTGTGCGCATCGCGAACTTGTTCTTGAGAAAACGGTGATCTCCTCTGTCAGAGCTTGGTGCGATCGCAGTGAATTAACAGTTATACAAGATTCAGCAAAATGCTTTTCAACCGTAGCTATAAGTAAACCACGCTAAATCAGAATGTCTCCTCTTAGATCTCTGAAAATGACGTACAGTCAGTGAGACGTGTGAGCACAGCGGTAAAGGGCCGCTTTCATTTCTTATATTCCCATTATCTCTCTCTCTCTCATTTACGCCTACTTAACGTTAAGAAACAAACGTTGCATCCTTACAGGCACCGCGAGCCCGTTTCAGGTTCTATTCATTAATGAAGAAAGCGCTTCTTTGAAGCTCAGTGTCGCAATTAGCGAGGCATGCGCAGAGACAGAGAGAGAGAGAGAGAGACAACTTCTTGTAGTCGCCTGCAGAACGACACCATGACTAAATGGCGCCGTGACACGGGCCCTGACGTCTTCTCAGCGCGTGGTCTCTACTCAACTCCAGCGCGTGTTACTCCCGTGGTCGGTCGCCCTGAGGGGCAACGTTCCGTCGGTTTCGCTCGGCCTTTGTCTTTCAAGAGCCGCCGAGACCTGCTGGACGACCCAGGTTTGGCTTTCGTGGCCGTAGCATTCCGCCGCAGCCGCGAGTCGCGGCGGAATCATTGTACTTGTCGAAGCCTCATTGGGGAACTTGGTGCAATCCCATAGGATGTGCGTCAGGGTGGCCCTCTCCCGCTGGCACACGCGGTCCACATCACTCACATGTAATTTAGGGTATAGATGAGTCATTAACACTGGGGTGGGTAAAGAACCAGTTTGCAATTGTCTGAACAGCACCGCCTCCGCTCGGCTCAGCCCCGGGTGCGGGGGTGGGAAAGTCCTTCGAGCCAGGCGGTGGAACTGTGCAAGTTCGTTGAACGTCGTCATGCGGTCCTTGGCACTACACCACGTTGGACGGTCGGTTGCAGCGGTGCGGTTGGTTAGCGCTCGCGCCACTGCGTGTGCCGTCTCGTTGTGGTTATCGTGCTTCTCGGACGCATCGTTGCCCGCGTGCGCCGGGAACCACTTGATTCTAACATACCGATTCTGTCGCTGCAGGTCAGTCGAGCACAGAACGCGCACAGCCTCACCACACACTTTGCCCTTTGCATAATTCCGCACTGCACTTCGCGAATCGCACAACACCGTCTGGCACCCGGGATCGGCAATGGCCAGGGCAATGGCCACTTCCTCCGCCTGACACGCCTCGCGGACCCGTAAGCTCGCCGCTGCCCTCGTCGCGCCGGACGACGCCTCGATGACGGTAGCTACGAACGCCGCGCAGTCTGCCTGGTATTCTGCCGCATCCACGAATCTTGCGTGCTCGTCCTTGGCGTGAAAGTCGATGAGAGCTTTGGCCCTTACCGCTCTTCTCTCCTTGTTATACTCCGGGTTCACGTTTCTCGGGATGAGGTCCACCCGAATCCGGCGCCGGGTTCTGTCCGGGACAGAAACGTCGCGACTCGCCGCTTTCGCTCCGGGCGTGAAGCTAAGTATTGAAGTATGCGCCTGCCGGCTTCGGTCATAGAGAGCCACTCCAGCTGGGCAGTCCGTTGCGCTTCCGCAATTTCCTCGAGGGTATTGTGTACCCCCAGGCTCAGGAGCTTGTTGGTGTTCGTACACTCGAATAGTCCGAGCGCCGCCTTGTAAGCTCGGCGTATCAGGGCGTTGATTTTATTCCTTTCACATTGCATCCAGTTGTGGAAGGCTGCAACGTAGGTGACGTGGCTGATTACGAAGGAGTACACAAGCCGAATCAAGCTTTCCTCCTTCATCCCGGCCTTGCGGTTGGCAACCCGTCTGATGAGACGTATTGCGTCGGTAATCTTGGCTGTAAGGCGGGAAATAGTCTTGCCGTTGCCCCGTCACTTGTCTATAATCATGCCGAGCACCCGGATTTTGTCGACCTCCGGGATCACGTGGCCGTTCCTTGTCACGATCTTGATGGCCTCGTAATCCCTCGCTTCGCTCTTCTTACGTTTGGCGTACTTCGGTGGTAACACCAGCAGTTCTGACTTGCTCGGTGAGCAGGTCAAACCACAACCATTCATCTGGTCTTCGATCGCGTCTACGGCTTCTTGCAGCCTGCTCTCAATGTGACCATCGCTGCCTCCCGGAACCCACAGCGTGATATCATCGGCGTAGATGGTGTGCCAGACGCCCTCGACGCGAGAGAGTCACTTGGCCACCCCGATTATAACGAGGTTGAATAACAACGGCGAGATAACCGAGCCTTGGGGGTCCCGACACTGCCGAGCCTCTTCTCTTGGAGCCGTAGATCGCCGGCGCAGAGCTCGGTAGTCCGCCCCATCAGAAAGTCGTTGATGTAATTGTACGTTCTTGAGCCCATGTTGAGTCTGGACACCTGGGCGCAGAGACAATAAATGCTTAGGACACAGTATGCTGTTTCAAATTATAGCTCGTCTATGGAACGACAAAAGGTTATAGCAATCAGCGTAAAACAAAAAAGCATATTTTCTTTCGCTGTTTAGTGAATCCCTAAAGAATATACAAAAGTGGTGCGGAGTGTGCGTTATTTTTCTTTTCTGCTTCCTTTTTATACCAAGGTGAACCATACCAAAGTCTATAGAGTTACCTATTAGATCAGCGTCTGCCTGCTCCTTCCGCTCTCATCATCGGTCATAGAGAGCCACTCCAGCTGGGCAGTCCGTTGCGCTTCCGCAATTTCCTCGAGGGTATTGTGTACCCCCAGGCTCAGGAGCTTGTTGGTGTTCGTACACTCGAATAGTCCGAGCGCCGCATAGTCCGAGCGCCGAATAGTCCTTCGAACCTGGTTAAGCGCTGTTATTTCGCGAGCTTAAGAAAACTAATTTTCCAGCTGTTCACATCGTATTCGCTGCAGTGTATGAGTGAGTTGACGGGCACGCGTAAATACAGATAAACATGAAAAGGGACCGTTACAGTCTAATAAGATCTCACCGTGCCTTAACAGTACAAACACCGCTCTTTTACGCAAATGAGGCTGTGCGCAGCATTTCAATGTATGCGAATGAATTGGCGATCACTTAAGCATCCTTACGTAATTTTAATGCGAAATCATTATGACTTCTATAATTAATTGGTTAAAGCCATGGTACGTGGCGTCTTACATTGCCAGGCGTCCTTCACAACTCTGCATTAACCCACCTTAATTTAGTTTGCTCTAATTTGTACCGCCCTTAATCCACTTTAATCCACTTTAATGCACCTTAATCCACCTTGCTCTAATTTGTGCTAGCCTTAATCTATTTTAATGCGCCTTAATCCACTTCTGTCTTCATTCACTTTGCATCACCTAATTCACTTTACTCCACCTTAAGTCACCTTACTCTACCTTGTTCTAACGTTAATTTCGTATTACTGCTGACTTCATACAAGACGCTAATGACATCACTGATGGTTTCTTTTACCAGTCGTTTCGGACAACGCCTGTTTTTCTGCCTCATGGGACATATAATGCTTTCGCAATAAAATGTCGTAGTTTCGCCTGAAAACCAAAGTATCGACGACGAGAGCAAATTAGTGGACATCTATACGAAGTAAGGATAGTACTTTTATGGGCCGTATAAATTCGTAAACATAGGCGTACTAACTAAATTAAAAACCATGGTGTCACGCACGCCGAAGCAAACATGAACGCATCTCCTTCGATGACCTCGCAAACTCGCTGTCAAAACGCTGCAGGGAGGAAACGCGGCAGCAGAAGTGAGTGAATTTATCTTTGGGCTGCCGCTCGCATCAAAGCGAACAAAGCCGCGAAAACACAGCGTAGTGCGGACTCTGCACCCGTCGCGAATGGCTTTCAAGATATAGCAGCCGGCCGGGCGTGCGCTGCCCGGGCCACGCGGAGAAGTACGCACCCCCATTCCCTGCGTTCCCCCCGAAGTCTTGCGCGCGACGGAAGGCGGAGCGCTTCGTCCCCACTTTCGTCCGTTGCGTGCGCGGGATCGAGCCGTGATCGCCGGCTTATCCCCGCACACTTTCACTCGCACGTACATTTTACGGCGTGTGGCGACGATTTTATTGCACTTGGACTTGATATAGAACTTCACGGCGACCGTGACGGCAGAAATACGCCTGGAGTGCACATATAATTGCCAACGCAATAAAACGCGAGGCAACGTCCGACCAGAGTACACACGTGCCGTGCAAATTATAGAGCGCCTGCATGGCGCAGCTCTCGTTTTCTGTCGCAACTGAGACCACCTAACGGTGGCAACAGCAGACTGAGTTTCTCCACAGATAATTTGAGATGCAGCCAGCGCAGGTTTTAATGCCACAGCGCTGAGAAAGGGCCCCCGTGTCGCAGAAAACCCGACGTCGGCGTCTCGCGACCAGCGTCGACCATTCTTTCGAGAAACATCGTTCCGAACCACGCATACCCAACCATTCTTTTATGACCACAGTTGCTCATACCTTGTCTTTCATTCTTTACCAAGTTATTCCTCGGAATTTTGAGAATGACAACCCACAAACAAATGTTATGAAAAGAAAAAAGGAACACCTACAGCGCATACTTCTTTTATAAGATCATGTCAGACTGAAATATTAAAAGTATGAAACAATAACAGGAGATCGGCCATGCAAGAGATCGCGTTTCTACCAGAAAGCTCGCCTTCGTACATAGCGTTCGCCACCAGCGTTTCCCATTAAATATTACGGTTATGTAAGCTCAAGTTGCCGGCAAGCGTGAAAAGCACTCAGTGATCGTTGAATGTCATCGCGTACCACTCTTGAAGGCTAAGCTTAAGCGTCCTCCAAATTTTTCACGTCGCAATGGTGAGCAGCCGTAAACCTTAGCGTGGGATTGCATTTTTGTAATTTGGGATACTGCACTGCACAACCGGTATCGATGAAAATCGGCCTGTCTAGCTGGTGCTGCATCAGATCAGATAACTAGGGTGATAGTGGCATCATTCTATTGGGTAGGCACGACCTATGTTAAATTAACTCGAATTACGTCATGCACTCACCTGTAAGTGGCAATGCGCATAATGATCTACTTCAAACGGGTATTACCATTGCTGTAAAGGAGCATAACTGTAATGTGGACCTTTATTTGTACATGTAATACTGCGCCGTGTCGCAGGTGTGATTCTCAAAGGCATTTTTTATAATTAAACAGACAAACAAGAGTTTCTTTTTGTATTAATTACTTTTAATAAACATAACCATGGCGATGTGTCTTAGGTTTGACTGATGTACAGGAAAGAAGGATACAAGCACTAATATCTGAGCAGACTGGTACTTAGCACATGTAATTGCGCACTGTTCAAATACCCAACGCACTTTCATGACACACGAGCACAGCCTAACTACGCGTCAGAATGCAGCGCATAAAGCAGAAGCAGATTAGATTACGGAACGTTTTCATGCTGAAAACCTAGCAATACTTTCTCCGGTATCTTGCCCCAATGTTCGGACGAGTGAGCATGCACTCGTCTTTCAATAACTTGTAACACACAATATTTCCGTTAAACGACCGTGCGACCGGCGAACGATGACGAAATGACGACGGAATGATGGTGAAATATAATGGCTATCTGAATAATTTAAAAAACTCACATTTAGTGGGTGCCCCAGTGGGAAGTGTGTGGCATGATGCAGGCGGGACGTGAATGTCATGCAAGCAGAGGTGGCTAGCACAAGGAACAGCCCTACCGCGACATTCAGTACCGTATGCACGTGACCGCCGCATGACTATTGTGCGCCATTTGGAGAAAGCTACTAAAGGAATATAGAAGAGGAACCACGATGTAATGTGACAAAACCTGCCTCGATCACGCCCTGTCGGAACGTGCGTAAGGCGAAACGCTCGGTCCAGACCATCCGTGCCCCGGTAAATCCAAGGAAAATGTCCATTGTCTGTAGACGCAATGAATCATGATTTTGACCTATGTCCTTTCATCTTAGCACGAGTTCCTGGCGAAAAAGACGCTTTTCTCCTTGTTTGATAATTGCATATTTGGACATAGCTATCCAAGGGAGGATGCGCTATGTTACCGAAAAATTCACTGTGTCGGTGGCGCAGGCGTATTTGCATGTTTCATTTGTGTGCCCTATTTGAGTGGCCTATTTGTGTGGCCATTTTCAAGGCGCTTGTGCTTCCACGAGCTGCTTAAGTTCACCTTATTATGAGAAATTTCCGACTAAGTAGACAGAACCAGCGCATACTTTCGCTAAAGACCGCATTCAGCTGATGGTTTCCAGTTCTCTCGAAAATTATATACGTCTTTTTATCAAACATGTTAACATATATCTCTTCCGTCATCCCATAAATTAAACAATTTGTTCTAGAGGGTGGCGTTTTATGGAAGAGATATGTAAAGAAGAAAAACATTACACGAATTCCACACACTGTGGGAATCCCTATAAGCGAATCTTTCTGTGCTGTGTACATTGATTGATGATAACTGACAGGGATGTTGACGGCGGACGTTTACGTTCTTTAGCGTTTAGTGCAAGAGGAGAATGGGGGGGGGGGGGCGGGGGGGGTGTTGTTCAACGATACCTTGCGCGCACCACTGCTGCTTGTCTGCGCAGTACACAGAACACACACGGAGATGTGTTTGCTTGAGGGGGTTTGTGCGCCATTGTTCGTATAGCCTGTGAGAAGGTTCGCACTGTCATTTCATCACGCGGCGTGTCGCATCATGACAGAAGCGGTAAACTTTAATTGAATTATGGACCTTGCGTGTGCAAACTACAATTCTATTATAAGGCATGCTGTAGTAGGAGACTTCAGATTAATTTTGACCAATTGGGTTCGTTACCTTGCACGTAAATTCAAGTGAGCGAGTGTTTGCCTCCGCTTGTCGAGATCGAACGCATCACCTCTAGCAACGCCATATGCAATACCAGTGGCGAGCACAGGAGTGTGGATTTGGTGGGCGGCCGCTTGCGTAGTGTGCGTAGTGTCGTCTTGACGCTGCGATGATTTAATGCAGCTATGCGCCGGGACGCGCTGGTGTTAGTTGCCCACTGGACCAATTATCACGATGTTTATTTTGCAGAAACACCAGGGACGTACCGTATCGCAAAACACCACATATTGAATTTACATTTACATTTCCGCAACTGTTGCCATGGCTAGTAGTTGCGTTTCCTTTATTGAAGAGACCCCAAGCGCGACACGCTTCCTGACGTTACGCCGCCTTTCAGCCTCCCCCGCGCTCCTCCCACGTATGAGAGCTGCCACGAGCGAAGAATGGCAAGGCTGTTATTCACTCCTTTCGTGAAGGCGTCAGCTCTGCTACCCCTTTCTACCTACTCATTACCATTCTATGTACCCGTCCTTTTGGACTGTTGCTTGTGAGTACAACGGTACAAAGGTAAACGTTGCAGCTTCTGCAGTGCCTTTGCGGGGCTTCACGCAGTGTAGAGGGTACTGTGATGACGCCTATAGGGAGCTCCAGAGGGCATTGTCGGGACAAGTTGGAAACGTCTAATATGTCCCAAAGGAGTTTATGATGTCACCGTATCACCGCGATGCGCTCCTGCCATGTATATTGTACTTGTTTATCTTTTCCGGGTGACTGCTTTTCACCGTCTAACCAATGTTGTCGCTCAGCGCGGGACGCGCCCGCATGTATCGGAAGTTTCTCGAATGTTATCGATGTTTCTACCCGTTGTCTGTGAGCCAAGCTTTTGTAATCTGATTGCGTGTGCGACGCAAATTGTGTAGAATTTTGTAGAAAACCAGAAGACACGCGGGCACCAGCAATTACTCTGGAGCCTTCTATGACCGATGTATAAAAGCCGACGCGCTTGACCGGCAGATTTTCCACGAACGCGGACTGTGTTCGCCGCTATCGTTGTCCTTTGAGCATCGCCTGCTTTTGAGGGCACACGTTTGCCCAATAAAACGCTAGCTTCTTCGCCGTCACTACTACGTGACAATATGCTACATGCTCTGAACTACTTCTCGACGCGGTCTATGAGACAGCAGCAGCAATAGTGGAAACGTCAAAAGAAGAGCAAAATAATAGCCTGGCTTTAAATGAGTTCAGAAATGGTTCGCGGACAGGGCTTCGACAGTTGCTTCCCAAGTCACCTTCTTCGCAATAAAGCACTGACATGTGCGTTTTAATGCAATGCCAGGTAGCCAAATAATATCGCAATGCTGTATGTCGCATACGCGCCCTACGCATTTGTTTCGTAAGCACCCTCTCCGCTGACGCGCACCTGCTGTCACTGACAATTTTGACGAGCACGAAATTGTTGAACGCGAATTTAGTTTTTCAATGCAACGATGAAACATTGCCTGGCGCCGAGAGCAGTGAAAGGTTGTCACATGCCTCTAGCGGTTCCCGCCACGCAATGTCGCGTGAGATTAAGCAATTCATTTCCCGCGCGTCTTCCGAGGCAACATTTCGAAAGTGCGCATTGTAAGAGTGTTCCCCTGACTAGAAGCACGTGGGTCGCAGCTGTTGCAGGTCGAAGCTATTTTCGTAATACGAGAGTGGTGCTGGATGCCTTGACTTCTATTCGCGCATAACGATGGCACCGCGCACTTGGAGCCTTTTTATATTCATTACTGGTTTCTCATGACGATATACTCGGCTAAAGCGTAAACCACTTACAACAAACCCAATCATTCTTGACTGGCCGGTGCCTCGCTGTCATCATCTCATAATCGGCCAGCTGTGGGTCTTCCATATTGACTTGTGTTCGTTCATTTGCCAAGCACAAAGTCATTTTACATGACAGCTTCATTTTTTTAGATGAGAAGAGGTTACAAACTAGGAAAATGTGCCGATCGTGTTCGTTCGCTCATTTCTCAACCTTTTGTTCAGCCATAGAACTATGTAGAGTCAAAAAGCGATGAAAAAACAGAAGCAAGAATTGTGTGCCTGGGTCCGAACCAATGATTACAATCCCGCGATTTCAAGCCCGTCATTCTAATCACGGCTACCTCGAGCCATCTAACAGAAAAATGCTGTTGGTTTTCCCTCAGACTCATATTTTGCGCAGTCATCACCATCATCTTCAGTCTGATTGTATGTCCACTGCAGGATGAAGGCCTCTCCCAGCGATGCCTAATTAATCCTGTTTTGCCGTAGCTGATTCCAACTTGCGCCTGCAAATTTATTAGTTTCATCACCCCACCTAGTTTGCGCCATGCCACTGCAGTGTGTTAATCGAGATGTAGGGTCGGCAACAGCGCTGCTCGAGCATTAAAACGCACTATAAACCAGATTTTTTTATAGCCTCGTAGAGGTGCTGTCAGCCGCGCAGCTACTATCGAAAGCAGGTGCTACCTTCTCGCGGGGACTGCGGGAGAACGGCGAAAATGCTGGTACATGCGGTGCGTGTTCGTTTGCTGTGATATATTTTCGACCTGTTCTTACCGCACCTGCTGAGCTGTTTGCTTTTTTGATATTCTACGACGCGGCTTGCATACAATTTATTGGTCCGGCGGCACTGTGGTGATATTAACTGTGCTAAGAACCAGCAAAGAAAGAAGACACTGCTCATGCAACAACCCTATAACACACAAGAAACATGAGAAGCTTGTGTTATTGTGATTGCATTTGTCGCACGAGTTTTCCGCGTCACCTAAAGAAACACCATTCGGTAATGGTTTTACACAGTTGTTAGGTAAACAGTAAGCCAGGAGCTTTCTGGCGACTGTGTGCAGCATGCAAAAACATGTAATGCATACCCTTAGCATACCTCGATCGCGGTATGCTAAGGGTATGCCATAATACAGGCAACATAGCAAGATAAAAATTCAGCACGAAGTATTGCGCTAGCGCGTGGCCCAGAGACGTTAAACACCTTTTAAATTCAATGTACTAATTACTAGATGACGTCTAGTCCCTTTCAAACCCTACCTCTGGTCCAAAAAACGTGTATAAATACGCAGAACACGCACAAAGAAACTTGGTCCGCTGCTCAAAGTTGCAATTGCAGTGAAGCAGATGATATTGCAGCTACGCTGAAGCAGACAACGCCGCAGCGTGCACTCGCTATATAATTTTTGTGGTATAATTATCTCATCCGAAAAAGACACACCTACTCATTTCCAGAGCCGACAAGACAGCTGTAGCGCTTTCAGAAGCTACGAACGCAAGAAACTCACAACCGCAGACGCACTGTGGCCCGTTGTGGCCCACACCGTTCCCGCAGTCCCAAAGCAGCGTTCCCACCATCATCATCAACATAATCACCATAGCAAAAAAAGAAAAGTGGTGAAACCAACAGACGCGAGAAATTCTGGTCTATAGAGCGGGCCGTATACTTTGTTGAGTCCAGGGAAGGTAATCTTTATTCTCTGTGTCCACCTAGTGGACATCTCCATTTTGTTTAGAACTTGAGACTGACTCCAACCAAATAACTGAATTTTATTAGCCCGACGTTTCGGAGCCCATTCGGCTCCTTCTTCAGGGGGTTGTTCTTCGGGGGGTGGCGGTGTGCCTCTTTTAAAGCGTCTTTTTTGAAGAAAGGAGGGGGGGGGGGAACACGGGAGGTGGGGAGACACTCCACAGACGGAAAGGTGGGGGGGAACAAAAGGAAAGGGGGGTTTGTGTTGTTGACCGCTTCCAAGGAGCTGCGATGACCGGTGCTGGGTGGAGTGCTCACGAGGGTGCCCTTGATGGGCCGCGGGGGGGGGGGGCGGTGGAGGTAGGGGGAGGGGGGGAGGCATCGCACGTGCGCGACTCCGAGAATTTCATCAAACTCACATCAAAAATCCGTATCGAAGATGATGAATGTCTGGTCTCTTTTGATGTAATCTCTCTGTTCACAAGAGTACCCATTAAGTTGGCTGTTTCCGCAACTAGAGATGCACTGGAACGTGACGATACGCTCAGTGAGAGAACCCCTTTGAGTGTAGACGAGATCTGCCGCCTTCTCGAACTGTGCCTGTCCAATACCTATTTCACCTTCCGAGGCAGCTACTACAAACAGGTCAAAGGAACTCCTATGGGGGCCTCAATTTCCGTTGCCATGGCTAACTTGACTATGGAGAGCATCGAGGAGAGAGCTTTAAATACTTTTTTCCCGAAACCAAAAGTCTTCCTCAGGTACGTGGATGATTGTTTTTGCATCGTGAAGACGAGCCAAGTCGAAAACTTGCAGAAACACTTAAACTCCATAGACCCGGATATACAGTTCACATATGAGCGCGAACAGAACGGATCACTCCCATTCTTAGATGTACAAGTTACACGAAAAGACGGCATTCTAAAATTTTCAGTCTACCGAAAACCAACCCACACAGGCCGCTATCTTCATTTCCAATCCGACCATCCGGCAAACCACAAGGCGTCTGTTGTAAATTCTTTATTCAAACGAGCCGAAACTCATTCCTCATCGGAATCGGATCTAAAGAAAGAAAAGAGAACGGTTCTCAACGAACTTAAGAGGAATGGCTACACAGATGACTTCATTCGAAAGACAACCAGACAACAAAAAAGAAGAAACAAAATGCGGGACCTTCAGCCGTTTACTTCTCCCCAACCCCAGAAGCGAGTGTCCATCCCGTACATCAGAGGTACCAGCGAAGCGCTCAGCCGAATATTAAAAAAAGAAGGCCTCAAAGTGGCGCACAAACCAATAAACACTTTCAATATCCTCCTCCCTAAACCAAAAGATCGTCCACCAAAAGAAAAAGCTCAAGGCGTCGTCTACAAAATCAGTTGTGCTGACTGTCGGGCGTCGTACATCGGGGAAACCAAAAATCTAAAAGAAAGGATCAGACAACACGAGAACGACGTCAGGACATTCAACCGTATTCGCAGCGCCGTCGCGGAACACTCTGAAGTCGCCGACCACAAAATTGCTTTCAAGGAAACTGAAATCCTTCAAACAGAAACGAACTGGCGAAAGAGACTACTACTGGAGTCATGGCACATTCAGAATACGGAGAATAACATAAACCGTGTGAAGGGCAACCTACCCTCGGTCTATGTCCATGGCCTTGGCGACATGACGAAAAGAAGAAAAGGACGCACAGCCAGATAGACTCCCGCTCGTTTCACCAACACAGAACGTCGGCGCGACCCTGTAACCTCCCCCCCCCCCCCCCCGCGGCCCATCAAGGGCACCCTCGTGAGCACTCCACCCAGCACCGGTCATCGCAGCTCCTTGGAAGCGGTCAACAACACAAACCCCCCTTTCCTTTTGTTCCCCCCCACCTTTCCGTCTGTGGAGTGTCTCCCCACCTCCCGTGTTCCCCCCCCCCTCCTTTCTTCAAAAAAGACGCTTTAAAAGAGGCACACCGCCACCCCCCGAAGAACAACCCCCTGAAGAAGGAGCCGAATGGGCTCCGAAACGTCGGGCTAATAAAATTCAGTTATTTGGTTGGAGTCAGTCTCAAGTTCTAATCAATTTCCCAACCAGACAGGCAATTCTGCCGAAATGTTTAGCTTCAAATCTCCATTTTGTCTACTGCTGAAGTTCTGACTGGCTGGGCTGGGGTACACGTCAGAAGGAGACAGGCGTCACCAGCTAATCAGCACCGCAGCAGCAGACGAAGTGGACATGTCCAGTAGGTGGACACTTGCAGAATACACCCATCCCCCCTCCAGGAGTTGCTAAACTGGAGGAGGAGGAGGAGGAGGAGGAGGAGGAGGAGGAGGAGGAGAGGCGGACCGAAACGTTGCGGGCCGCAGGCGGATCTACATACTTGTGACACAGCTAGGCCGTGAATTGCTCCATCTAGGTGTCAGAAACTCAGAAGGTGTATGTATGTCATTCAGCGTGTCGTCATTAAGAAACGCCGCGCGAGACTGGTGAATTCAACAAGGCGCTCAGCGAGACGGAATAGGACGCAATCCCGCAATCTCGGGCCCTTCGGTGCAATCGATGGCGCGTCGGTCCGCCCACCCCCGGAAATAACGCAGGGAAAATAATACGCATAGCGTTTCCAATCACAGGCAAAGTCCACATTACCTAAATGCTTTAAGAGGAACCGAGACGCCTCGTGAAATTTCCGCGATGACACTGGACTCAATTCGACTGTCTTCACGAGAGAGAGAGAGAGAGAGAGAGAGAGAGAGAGAGAGGCAAATGAAAGACAGAGAGGTTGACCAGGCATTATCTCCGGTTGGCTACCCTCTACCCTGTATTGTAACGTGTGGAATACTTCAACGGTACGATACTTCAACCCAAAATATACTTTGGGAGTGCATTGACCGACTTGCAGTGTGACAACTGTATAGGCCGGCGTTACCGGACTGTCTGCTCCGAAAGTGACCGGTTGTCAAGACGGGCCAACGCGGCCACGAGTGACTGCCTGTGTGCGCTGTATCGAATACGGTGGTAAAGAACATGTTCCATAGTTTCCTCGTTGCGCAGTGGTCACAAGCAGCGCTGCCTTCTTTTCGGGTGCGGAAAACAAATTATTTTCTGAAAGTGGCTCCAAGTCACAGTCGGCAAAGTATTGTTGTTTCCTGTCGGCGTAGTCCAGGATCGTCAAAAAAGTTATATAAAATGAAGCGAAGTAAAAACTTAACGAATAAATGCATAGAAAGAAAGCATTGCAAAACAGTACATTCGAAGTGCCGTTCTCGGTTTGATCATGGCTTATACTTTCACAATGAAAGACTTTTAGCGCAGTTTTACTGACTAGACAATTTAGCACTTGCTTGAGTACTCAAAACATGTTTAAAGTATTACACATTTTCTAGAAACAACCTTTTTCTGGAATCACGACGCCAAGGCCTGTGAACCTATCATTAATTTGATACGCTGCATTGCAACTTTCGCGGCTATAATGTGGAATTGCGATATGCACACATCTATAGCTAGAATTATCACAGAGCCCAATATTTGGTGGTTACCCGTTGTTCATGGTATGGTATGGCAAAACTTTAATGAAGTCCTGCAAATCGTGAGTCTTCACGAAGCGGGCCGCTTCCACGTGGGCATCGGAAGGCCGAGCCTCTCGGCCCCATCGTCGGCTTGTTGGACAGCCCAGAGTTGGTCAGCCAGAAGAGGGCTGCGGGGAACCACCTCCCATCTGGCGGAGCTATTATCGATGAATAGAGTGTGATCGGGCACACCGCCAGAGCATGTGGTCTAACGTGGCTATTTCTCCGCAATCGTGGCAGGTAGCATTGTTGTAAGTATCCGGATAGATTTTATGTTAGAGCGACAGATTGGGATACGTATTCGTTTGTAGTAGACGGAGCGTTAAAGCTTGATCTCTATTGAGCTGCGGATGAGGAACAAAGTAGGTTCTACGGCTGAGATGTAGCGTAGGAGCGTGTGTCCTTGAATTGCCGGGTTTATTTTTCAATTCAGCCCCTTAGTGGCGTGCGTAAAGTGTAAAGAAGGCCTTTGTAGTATCACTAATCAAATGAACAAAATATACCTCTTATTGCAGGCTTACAAACACAAAAGATGCGTCGAACAGTAATCGCGCTGCACAAAGTGAAGCGTTAGCCTGTAGGACAAACTTGAAATATACTCAGAGATAAATTTTACGGTCTCCCAATGACTATTACTACACCAACATATTTTCATTCTCCATCGTCCAAACCAAGTCTGCAGGAACTTTCATGCGGAGACGACCAAAGCTAAAAATAACAGCCATTTGCAGTAATATAGTATATGTAATAGATGCTCTGGTAAAGCTGACCTGACTGAGATAAAAATCTGATTAGAACGTGCTCAAGCAGAAACTGGGAAGCTTGTTGCCTCAGAGACAAAATATAGAGGACGGAGGCAATTTCTGATACAACAGAACGGGACAGTAGATCAAAAAGCTATTGAGATGAAGGCGGAAGTATTTTCACCAATGTAGTACAGACACCGGCCTACACGTTAGTAATTTGTTCTTGTTCACAAATAGCACTTCTGTTGGCGACTACCGCGCTACCCAAATGCCGCCATTTTACCTCTCAAAATATAATAAATTTTCTTCGCGGTCCGAGATACCATGTGCTGGGTTGTCTTGTGCGTTTCTTGGCGAATAAATGTTGCACGTACGAGGCTTCTGGTCTGCTTTCCTTGTATCCAGAAATAAAGTTGCTCTCCTGAGTTTCTTTTTCCTCTCGGCATATTTCCACTTCAGATTGTTTCTTTATATCCTATGCACCTTTGAATGCAGTGATTGTGTTGCAGCAACGAAGATTGCTTCTCTTCATCAGTCGTTTCCACGTTATCCGCCATTCTTCGGACCAACAGGAGCTTATTTTTGTTCTTCTTTCAATGCGAGATGATCCCGTGTGGAAGAAAAACTAATCCATAGTAAATGACTCTCTTCCCTCTTTTTTGTCGTTTCCAACGCTCGTTATTTTCAGCAAGATGGAATGAAGAAAGATGGAAGAAGATTATTCTCCATGAGAGTTCCTGCAATTCGCAGTCGTCCACAGTTACAGCATTCCAATTGGATGGGCCGCTTCTTTCGATCAAGTACTTCTCGCTCGCTGCTTTTGTGTTTACACCTCTGGTTCAGGAACTACTTAAGGCAACAACTTTGGCTCCCGGCAACCTTGGCGTATGGGCGACCAGGACTTATGAATGATTTGCTGCAGTATATACACATGTATTGCTTGTGAAGACAGCACGTTTTCGCCGACATGCCCGAGAGCTATAGCGGATGTATTTTAATGTAATTCTTTCCGTAAGTCTTTTGTGAGCGAGAATTAGGCAGCGGTAACGAGGGTCTACTGCCGTAAAGTCTTTTGCAACCGTGTCCGTGCCTCTACTCTTCGTATACAAAATTTCATTTAGCGCTGTTATCGCTGATGTTGGCTTAAAATATCACAAAGATAAACCGTGGTATTGAAGAGAAAATGCATCCAAGTTCACTCCCAAGGAACTGGAACAGTCTATATATAGCTAAAAAAGTACTGTAATAAAAAATTGCGCACGCGCACAGAAATATATGCAGAGTGTCCGATCTAACTTTAGCCAGAGTTTAAAAGTATGCGAATGCCACGTAGCAAGACAGAACCAATGTAACGTTGTTTGCCGTCGCTTGGAGGTACTCAAATTATTGTTTTCATCTCGTCTATTAGATAATTAGTCTTAATTACTTAATAAACTTCCCAAATATCTTACTATATTTAAAGCATAAAAAATAGAATTGTAGAGCGACATGAAAAACTCCTAATACTGCTTTGTGTTGCTCAATACGGACTGCATAAAAGAGTTTTTCCGAACGTGAAAGGTGCCCGCAAATGCACGCAAAACTGCCGCACGACTGGCCGCTTGAGGCACTCTGCGTGCATTCGCTGAATCTTCAATTCCCTGCGAGAAAAATTAGAAGGGTCAGTGTAATTATAAAGGATTTTTGGTAAATTGTGTTTACTAGATTGTAATTTGTATTCAGTGCGAAATCGTCGTACATACCGAGGATCAGGGTTTCTTAGATGTACTGGTATATTATGGTGCTGCAAGGCCACTATGGATGAAAGCCAATTCTTTCATTCTTTTTTTTGCAAAATAAAACATATCTAAAACGCGATATTCATAATAGTGGTCTGCCCATATAACTTGGTATTTCTCTGACAAAGTTTTTGTGGTCGATAAGGGGTTGGTACTGGCAATGTGCCGGAGGAGTGCCTTTTGTAGTGAAATTATTTTATTCATGTTTGTTTGCGTTGTCGTTCCCCATACTAAATTACAATAATTAAATTGGGAGGTAAACAATGCATGATAAATTTGTAACTTGGTTTTTACCGGCATGAGAGCTCTACAGCGAGCCAGCACCAGCTAAAAGTTACTGCGAAGTTAATTAAAATGAGCATCCCCATTTAGATGACAGGAAAAATTTATACCAAGTATTTTATGTTGGTTAAATAGCTCAATATTGCCATCTAAATAAGTAATTGAATGTTGCAGTTCAAATATTTTATTTCTTGCTCTAAAAAGCTCAGCTTTCGTCTTAGCAGGAATAATTCTGATTCTATTTAACTGTGACCACTCAGACAAATTGCGTAGCAGTGCATTACACCTAATAATATGTTGGTTCGCATCCTTTCCAGTAAACACTAAAGTGCTTTCATCTACATATATAAAGAAATCAACTGTAGTATCAACATTTACTAAGTCATTAACGTATAAGTTAAATAATAGTGGGCCCAAGCACTTCCTTGTGGCACGCCGTTTGTAATTGACAAGGAAGAAGATTGGACATTATCGATACATACACAATGAGTCCTATTCTTCAAGTGTGACTTCATCAAGGTAAGGGGACCACCGCGAACTCCATACATAGAAAGTTCAGATATAAGAATGTCATGATTGAGGCAATCAAACGCCTTGCTGAAGTCAATAAAAATCCCGAGGGCGAAATTCCCATCGTCTATAGCTAAAACAATATTTTCTTTCAAAGATAAATGAGCTGTCTCCATAGATGTTCCCTTTCCAAAGCCAAATTGCGAATTTGGTATAACGTCATGTCTGTCGAGAAATTTTTCCAGCCGTGTAGAAATAATTTTTTCTAGTGCTTTGGAAAAAAATTGTAATACAGATATTTGCCGCTAACTGGATACTTTATTTACATCACCGCATTTGAATAACACCGTTATTCTAGCTCGTTTCATACGATCTGGGAAAGTAGCCGACTCTATTGCTAAATTGAATATGTGAACCAACGCACGAGTGAAGGGCAAGTGTTCCATAACCTATTTTATTGGCTTGATTTGTAAACTATCGATATCTAATGCTTTGCTTTTATTTACGTTCATTATTGTTGTAAACACCTCATGTTCATTTGTTGGTTCTATAAATATAGTATTAGCAATACTATTATTCAGTGAATAAGCAACTTGGGAGTCATGGCTGTACGCTACACCTGCGTTCACAAAATGAGTATTAAAGTGGTCAGCCAGCGCTTTACCGCTAAGTACACGATTATTATCAGTTAACGACTTGGGTATTTTGCTTTTAGTTTCATGATCTAAGACGCTATTTATTACTTTCCAAACCACATCCAGACGCTTCTTCTTAATTTCAGAAAAAAACACGTGGATAGTTATCTATTTTCAATTGCCTTAGTTTTATTCAACCCGCCGTGGTTGCTCAGTGGATATGGTGTTGGGCTGCTGAGCATAAGGTCGCGGGATCGAATCCCGGCCACGGCGGCCGCATTGCGATGGGGGCGTAATGCGAAAACACCCGTGTGCTTATATTTAGGTGCACGTTAAAGAACCCCAGGTGGTCAAAATTTCCGGAGTCCTTCACTACGGCGTGCCTCATAATCAGAAAGTGGCTTTGGCACGTAAAACCCCGAAATATTATTATTATTATTAGTTTTATTCAATCTATTCCTTTCTCTCTTAAGTTCTTTAAGTTTACTTTCTGATATCGAGTGCAGGAAAGTATGATAAAGGCGGTTTTCGCTTTTTATCAGCTTGACGTGCTCGTTGGTGATCCACGGTTTTCGTATCCTTTTTGAACGTCTGACCTGTCTGAAAGGAAAATGCGCAACGTAAATGCGCACAAAAGCTTCAAGAAGCGCGTTATATGCTTCGTTTACGTTCTTTTTTCTTAACACGAAATTCCAGTCGTGCGTGATTACAACCTGACTAAATAAATCCAGTGCGTCATCGGAAATATGTTGATAAGTAAGTAATTCATGCAATGAAATGAAGGTCAACAACAACATTATTGCATTTTTGATCTCCGAACATATATTGGGGCACTGGCGCAAACGATGGCGGCGGAATTATACAACTGCACCATAAAAAAAAAAACATGGTTGGAAGAAGCCTGCTTCGCTTATTCACTCTTTGTTGCATTTCCCAGGCTGTCTGATGTAACTATTAGTGTTTTGCATGTGCACCCAGCGACAATAGCTTACAGGTCATGGTATCTCTGAAAATGTTCAATTCATGAGCAGCATTTAGCAGCAGCCAGTAAAACTGTATGCGACAATGTTGCTAGCGTATTCTAGTCGGTACCCGAAATGCGAATACGACACTGCGCTGTGAGGTTGCGGAAATATTTCGCTTTCTCTCAGATCTCGTGCCCCGCAATGTTTCATCGCCGGGTGCATGCCTCTGGAAAATGGTATCACGGCAAATGAGCACCGTTATAAAGTAAAATATAGTAAATGACCGCGCATTGATTGGTGCACTACCTGCAGCCTTGTCAGCTTTGATGCAACCGCTTGACTGATCGGCGTGCTCGTAGCATAATATCTTCGTCACGCACCAATTACAACGTAATATCACGCGACGCAATCCGCCTTATACGGCAGCCGCGTGCTAGACTATTATGATAATGCCAGAGGGCGGTATGAATGAATAAGTGAAAGAAGATGATTATTCAAAGAAATTACACAGCTATAAACATGGACTAGCCTTTGCACCCTCAGTGTTGAGGCCGGGATTCATTTAGCAACGAGAACTTCGGTTACGTGTGCGTCAAAAATAGATCCAAATCCTCGCGACTGCCTTCGCTGTTATAACTATTTCATTTCTTCATTGTCATTACATTGTTATCATGCTGTTGACATCCAGTCGGGATGATGCCACCATCGTCACGCTATCGGCGTCATTGCATCGTCGTTGCGGAGTCTTCATCAAGCAATGGTTGTCATATCATCGCTGTGATGCCGTCGTAATTCACGTCATCACGCTGCCTTCGTTATACCATCGTAATCATTTCAAAATTTTCATCCCATTGTCCTTGCTACATCGTCGTCATACCACCTTCTTTATTCCGTCAACGTCATTCCAGCGTCTTCAATGCGCTGTCGTCATACTGTCCTCGTCATGTAGTCATGGTCACGACCAACTCTGGCAAGTGAGTGTCAGCACAGCGGGCCTATTCCGGAGACAGTGTGTGTCGCATGCAGCCGAAGCAATGGAAATCTCGGCATTACCGATACCCATTCTGAAAGGACGTCACAATACGTACCAGAATACGGTGTGTCGCTGCGTCGCATGAATGATAGTCGCATTACTGTCAACAGTCACCGTGAGATGAGTTGTGCCGAAATTTATTTACAGGATCCAAAAGAAGGTTTTGTTTTAGAAAGCGAGATGGGTGATCACGGAATATGTTCCCTGGATCTATTGTGAGACATCATTTGTGTCCATGTCAGCGCTGTTCAAGCGTGGCAACTAGCCCACTCTACCGCACAAAGCCGGAGTGAACAAATCACACAACCTGCAACACCACCATCTGCCACGAACCAGACAGCGAAGGCTTACAAAATTTCTGCAAGCGTTTTGGGGCACTGTCCGTGCTATGCTTCACAAGTACTATAGGCTCACTTCTTTTACTTATGCCATCGCGAAATAGACGGATAGAGAGAAATTAATGAAATTATTTACAATAATACGGTGAGGTCGGCCTGTCCTGCAGGTCGTTCTGTCTTTATAACCTAGACCAGGGAACGAAGAAGGGAAAACAGATGAGTGATAAGTGATGATAATGAACAGAAGGAAGTGCGTACATACGAGTATGCATTACTTTTCCGTACGCTTATAGCCATCTATAACATCATAAAAAATAATAAGGAGGACATGGCGTTACCTGCTCTCGTTTCAATCATGTTAATCCATGCAGAACCTCTCTGTACTGGCCCTTCCAAGTGGTCACATGAGGTACCCACACTAATATATATATTATGACGTCATCACTGCCAAAGGGCCTGTACCGATCTCACAACAGCGCCATTGGCTACTCTACTTCGTCATTTTCTTTCGAATATGGTCTAGTTCATGCATCGTTTGCCTCATTGTCACATTTATACGATGCACTCGTCTGTAGCTTCTCCTGATCCCGCGCTGAAAACATGCGTCCGGATTGGAGTCTCGTCAGTCGCTTTCCTTGCCGTAACTTCGCACTTCGTTTGCTCCGTTGAAGCCTCTGAAGTACTGAATTTGAATTTTGTGTCCACAAAGAGACAATCGCACACCTTCTGCGCAATGGTCTCAATTCAATGCACAAGGAAAAGCGCTACACTTCGCGCTCGACAAGGTTGACAACAGTACCATTACGGAGGACCAAATTATAACACCCTAGTCCCAGCCGACGCCAGCTCGAGGTGCTCTAAAATACCTAGTTTGTTTGTGTGTGTTCTTTTTTTAAAGAGCCAGGACTGAATGAAAAGCTGGCGCCCTCAATTGCCTTCCTCGTGCTTGTGCCGACAAATTCCTTTAATATCTTGTGTTCCTTTCTCATCTTCTCTACCCTTTCCCCAGGGAAGCGTAGCCAGCCGGATAGTTACTCTGGTTAACCCCACGCCCTTTCATCTCTTATTTTCTCCCCCTATCTCTGGTAGCCTTTAGTGCTTTAGCTAAGCCGAAAGAAAAGGCTGTGCATAGACATTGGAAACACGCGCATACAGAAAAAAGCACGGTGCAAAAAAAAAAGAAAAAAAGAGAAAAGAGCCGCCAGCAATAGAGCCACGGGCGCTTAACGCAATTAATGTCACTATTAAGCGCTCGGTTTCCCGCGGACCTATAAATGTCCCCTTTGCTCTGCTTCCTTCCACGGACGTGACCAATGCAACGACAATTAATGGCGTTAGGGTATGGGATTTACGACTGCGACGTCTCCCAAACTACTGGTGATCAGTTCGGCTTGCAGCGCTTCATGGGCACCCCGCGTGGGCATGACGCCAGGCAACTAAGTTCCTTTAGGAAGCTTCGGCTCACTGCATCCCAGATGTTTCTATCACCCGGTGCGCAACAATGGCGCATATGTATACATTTTGTTGTGATGACGGAACGCCAAAGAAAAAAAAAACTTGCGCGGTATAGGAACTGTCTCTGCATTGGCCCGTGTATATTATACGACCTTTTTCTTTAACGCACTATCTTTCTTATAATTTCATGTTGGCTTGATAACTATTATGTGATTCAGTTCTTTTTCACTCGTTACATATTGCGTACGAACTTCCCGCACCCATAAATTGACACGTATCTCTTATGAATTGCACCTTTAAGCAAGGGTTGTTGTTGCGCTAGTTGTTCGCTCATGGTATCAAGTAAAATTAAAAGAGCGGAAGAAGAGAGCCGGACAAGACTGAACACCAGAAGCACCCGCCGTAGTTGCTTAGTCGCTATAGTGTTGGGCTGCTAAACATGAGGTCGCGAGATCGGAATCACGGCCACGGCAGCCGCGTTTCGAAGGGGGCGAAATGCGAAAACACGCCTGGGTACTTAGATTTCGGTGCAAGTTAAGGAACCCCAGGTGGTCGAAATTTCGGGAATCCGCTACTACAGCGTGCCTCGTAATCAGATGGTTGTTTTGGCACGTAAAACCCGATAATTTAATATTGAACCCCACAAGTGCTTTTCTTTTTAATTATTCAACTGCGATTGCTATATCTACATTCAAGCGCACGAGTACTTGAAGAAAGTGCCGATGATAACAGCTGCTACTCACTAATACCAAGTCCTGCTATGAAATTGCGACTAATTAAAACCAGTTTTTTTTCCGGATGTGTGTTGTCTTATGTGGCTAGGTGTCTAAGAGATATCAATTTTTTCCCTATGTGCACGTCGACTGGATCAAAGACAAGAAAAACAGAGCGAGGTTAAATTATCCCGGAACCTAAATGCAAGAGTGAGAATTTCTTTGTACCTTTAAAAAAATATAAATAACATCCTGTCGACACGCCACTGTAGTTCCTGCTTCTCTTCTAATAGTACAGGTGCTTTCGTATTCTCCCTTAAATACCCAAAAAAAAGTTCTTGCGTTTACTTAACGAGGATTGCATTTGTGAGGCGGATCGTTCAATTTAACACTTGACACCGTTACTTCCCGGGTCCATCAAGAAAGGAACTGTGATTTTGCCTTCGTATGCGCCACTCGCATTGAGTGTTGTTTAAAAAATGTCAGATATGCAATTTCCGGCCCCTACACTACGGCAAAGCATGGCTGTACTGTCAGACATTGGTTTCCATTGGTTTCCATTAATTGCTAAGGCGTGTATCCTAGAGGCGCAGACGAAGGTGCCATTTATTCTTGACGAACCAGGGAAGTGATAGCGTCAAGTGTTAT
Source organism: Dermacentor albipictus (assembly GCF_038994185.2). Lineage (NCBI taxonomy): Eukaryota > Metazoa > Arthropoda > Arachnida > Ixodida > Ixodidae > Dermacentor > Dermacentor albipictus. Next base: position 5,690,555 of record NW_027225577.1, read on the forward strand.
ATTGAACAAGTTGTAACATAAAATTCTATCTTGCTATAAAATTTGAGCAAGGCAAGAACAACGATAAGCGGATTTATTTAAAAAATAATTTTAAGGAAAGAAAACGCAGGTCTCTATAAAAGTTAAAATGAACCTGCTCCCTTTCTTCATTTCTTATATTGTCCTCTCTTTCTGCTTTTCTCTTCCTTTTCTTGTTATTTATTTATTTATTTATTTATTCATTTATTTACTAATTGTGAATGGAAGCGATGACGCAGTCAGCGCTCTGTAGAAATCTGGGATATATTAAGTTTGAAGGCTGCTCGCTGACACTAAAGTATATGGCAGAGGAGCCTATGTCGCAATAAAATCAATGAAGGCCCATAGTCATATAGGGACAAGAGGGTTCATTTCACAACGCTTTCATTATTTGTCAGAAACAGCACCACCGAAAATGCTGACCATCTGCCGCGGTAGGCCAGTGTATGTAGCGTTGCATTGCTAAGGTTGAGGCTGCTGGCTTGATCCCGGTCTAGGGATTGTACTGGGGACAGAATGGAGGACCCTGATGAGGACAGAATACAAAAATGCTTATGTAAGGTGCATTGGATGCACGTTCAATAACCGCTGTAGGTCAAAGCTAGTTCGTAATCCTCAACCTAATATAACCAATGCTCCCATAAGACTTTCGTAGATTACGAAGAGGCGTTCATGAGAGTAACCGTTATAGCAATTGAGGAAGCATTGTGCAGTCACGAAGCAGCTAAATTGCACATTAAGAAATTTCTACAGAGATCCTACATCTATCCCAATATGTAAAAACAGTGGAATGGTGCAACTGCATGGAAGAAATACTCGCAAACAGCATGAACATTCGGAACTATTTGCTGTAAAGGTTATCGAGGCAGATCTCCATGTATCAATAACGTAAAGGGTGTCACAGTGAACTAACATTATTTAGCTAAGAGGAAAAAGTAAGGTTCGTAATTGTAAGCAGTTTCAAGATGCGGCTAAGGAGTATACGCCTAAATGGGCAAAGTATACTACGTATTCACGTGACGTCATCCGCAAGGGGCGCTAGCGGCCGACGCGGCAGTCGCCATATCCGTGGTGGCGAGTGCGAACGCCATCTCAGGACTACCACCGAGGTGCTTGGCTGTGCGCGTCGTTTTTATCTTTTTTCCAAGAAAACGGTGCAGTGAGGTGTTCAGAAGACTTGCTTCTATAGTGGATTGTTCAGCATGCGGTTAAGTGCGTACGAGCGTGGGCTGAAGGAGCCTGAAAAGTCGTGCTATGGGGAAAAAGTGCTCCTGTGCGGCGGTGTTTTTGACTCTCTTGACTTGAACGAAGCAGATGTGAAGTGCGAACTTGATCGTTTTGCCACGTGTAGATTTCACAGATATTAAGGAATACCTCATCCATGGAACGAGCTTCATAACTCGAGAACCGCTGAAATCTGACGAGGCGTTGGAAACTCACAATTATCTTACCAGCAGGAACCGCGTCTCAAAGCCCTCGCCGACAGCCGAGTGCTCATCGTTGGAAAGGTAAGCTCATTTATTTTCTTGTGATACCATCACGTGTTGTGTACTGAAGCGACGGCGTGATGTCGAGCATTGATGTCTTTTCGAATTGTCGCGATATCAGAACAATTTCATGACTGCGTAGCGCCCTCGGCAGCAATGCAAATGTGCCAACTGTTCGATGAAAAACGGGCAATGTCTTGGCATGTCTTTACTGATTAAAGCGCTGTGTATCGCAGTGATCTCACACTGTCGAGAAGTGATGTAGTTTTTACGTTTTCTCTTTACACGAACCCTTTTTGACTGCACATCTCACATCGCGGTGTAAATGCGTCGATCGTTTGATCGCAAAGCAAGCAATCTCTAATCGTAAAATCCAAGTGCTGAGACAATAATATTCATGCATTCTGCCACCATGCTCATCTTAGCATTCCTGATGCATGCGTCCCTATTGGTGGGTTGCTAATGCTCGTTGGCAAACAGCCTAGTCCTGGCTACTTCGGCACAAGTGCGATGTTTATGGTTTTCCTAAACGCACTACGAGGTAACAATCCCTAAAGAAAAACTTTGATAGCTTGTATTCTCAGCAGCTTATTCTCACTTTTATGCAGGTTCACCACTCCGCTGAGTGAGAAACCACTGCACTCCTGGCTTCTTGTGAAAGAAGATCGACAGGTGGAAGCTGCGAACTGCACAAGTAAAGCAGGCATAGAGGAAGCTTGTTCCCACACTGATGCTATTCTATTTCACGTACAAACTGTTGTGCAGAGTCGCGATGGACAAACCCGTACAGATAAAGAGAATGCATGGCTGCCGCACCTGTACGGTTTCCTGAAGCAAAACCTGTGTCGCATGTGAGCTCTTCTTCTCAAAAATGAAGAAGTTGGTAATGGACTGTTAGACGCCATGTTGAGGGAAACTGCGCAGGATGAACGTTCAACCTACCACAAAGGAAGAGTGGTCAGAATTTTATCAGCGTACCAGCAAAGTAGGAGCAGACCAGCAATGTTATCCCTAGAGCCAAAGTAAGCTCATCACTTCATTCCTGCTGCGACAAAATTTTCAAGTGCCATCCTCCCAAAGGTGCAGCAGGATGATCAACCTTCCACATGGAGTGCCCTGATGGAGCAATGCTCCCAGCTGACTGAAAGTATCGCACTTGAGCCACAGGTAAAGTATAACTGTCCATAGTGCTTCTATTTTCTATATATAGCATTGCATGCTTGGTTAAAGAATAACAGAAAGTACAGCAAAAGAGTTTGCATAGGCTGTAACAATCTTGTTTTATATTGCAGCTTGCAAAGCTCACCGAGGAAAGCACGAGGGAGCAGACAAAATGCAGAAAATGATTAGCATTCAGGACACGCCGCACCACTGCATCTATTGCGAAGTCAGTATGCCGAACGTCGTTGAGTGATCCTGCAACGTCGCTTCTCAGAAAAGTTTGTTGTCCTGAAAGTGCACAGTTTTGGTCACCACAGACTGCTTGGGGAAAAGAGCATGAAGGAAAGGCAAGGGATGCCTAGAAGGCTTTGTCATAGGACATACATATGAATTTTGTCTTCATAGATTGTGGACTTCAAATCTCCATCTTGCGGCCATTTCTGGCTGCCTCCCCTGATGGCATTATAAATTGCACCTGCCTCAAAGAAAGAGCCTTGGAAATAAGACGTCCATATAATGGCAGAGAGCACCATGCAAGGGTGCTTGCCACGCAAGAGAGCTCCTGTACAACTATTGTGGACGGGGCTGTGAATCTTAAGGAGCACCATCCCTATTGTTACCAAACACAAATGCAGATCTTTGTGGGTAAGGCGAACTACTGTCTTTTTTCTTTCTTTTTTTTTACTTTGTAAACAAGCGTCATCATATGCAAGGTTGATTTTTTAAAAACAGTTTGCACCGTTCTTCAGCGTATCTAGGTCGTATACGCAACCTTTTTTATTCTCGCCTTTCGTCATAGGGGTTTCTGCTTCCTTTTAAATTTTGGGCTTGTTCATCTAGAGTAGCTTACCAGGCGTATGGCTAGGTAACTTGAGAACGTTGCTGTGTGTCAAAGCCACTCGAAGAGCCTCTAAAGAATTTAGAAACACTCACACTTGCGAGAAAGTTTGCCTTCCAAAAGAAAAAAAAGCTCTGCGAAGCGCAAATTAGGTTATAAAAGCGTGGTCATCCGCTCAGCCTTTTTAGTGGGAGTTGTATTTCCAACTATATCTTGGTACAAATTCTAAACCAGACTTTCCGCACCAGTGAATGCTGCTGCATTCCACAACAGCCAAGAAATCAGATAAAGAGGTGGGTTTCATATAACCGGCATCAAAGTCTCGGAGGAGCGAAGGAGCAACACTCAAGAAGATCAGTAATGCGGAAGTGTGTCGAGTGTCGTGTTTCCTTATGTACTTACTCTCCGCTTTGTCCTGTTCAGTGCGCTGCTTCACCCACGTTGTATGGTGGTTGGTCGCCAACTAGCCCAACTTTCGACATTACTGAAGTTTGGAGAGTTCGGCACGCGACACTCGTGGTAATAAAATATTTAAACTTACGCACTCGACACACTTGCAAACCCAGCGCGAGGAGCTAATTAAGCCTCTTGGGGCACTTTGAAGTTTCTAACCACGCGAAAGGCTATGAAATCATTCAATTGGTTCAGGTATGCTTGCTAATGTAGAGTTGCTAATGTTGAAGATTGCGGTAGCTGGTTTAAAATTCTTGCCGAGAGATGGCTTAATAACCATACGACACATTTGTACAGGAGAAATATTGACTCTCAGGGAAGGAACAGAACTAGTGAGAAAAGGTTTGTTGGCGGCTCCTAATGTAACGGCACAGCAGCCGGGAACGGCGAAGCAGCCCGAAGCACTGTCCAAACGGACGCCAGCAATCAACAGCGCGAGCCGAGACGAGCCGCGCGTTGGCAATGCGGCTGTGCCGCGAGGCGCGTCTTCTTCTTCACAATCTCCCCCCGGACAAAAAGAGCCATCCTGGCGCCTTAAGAATCGGGAGGCAGAGGGTCGTGGTAGGGCTTGAGACGCGAGACGTGGACAATGTCACGTCCACGCCGGCGCAAGTCTTCAGGTGGTGACAGGGGGGCTCAATGAGAAAATTCACCGGGGATGTTTGCTCCAAGACTCGGTAAGGCCCTTCGAATTTTGGGACGAGTTTCGAGGAAAGCCCCGGCGTTTGGAAAGGGACCGACAACCACACAAGAACGCCTGGAGCGTAGGTCGTGCTTGGATGCGTGTCGAGGCGGTTTTCTTTCTGGCGCTGTTGTTGCTCTGCCGTAAAGGAGCGCGCTAGCTGGCGGCATTCTTCGGCTTGTCGGGCGACGTCGGAAACAGGTAGACACTCGGAGGCGTCAGGACGGTATGGAAGGAGCGTGTCGATGGTATGCGTAGGCTCGCGGCCATACAGGAGGAAGAAAGGTGAAAATCCCGTAGTGGCCTGGATCGCGGTGTTGTACGCGAACGTGATGAATGGAAGGATGCGGTCCCAGTTACCATGATCAGACGCCACGTACATAGAGAGCATATCACCAAGTGTGCGGTTAAATCGCTCTGTGAGCCCGTTAGTCTGTGGATGGTATGCCGTGCTTGTCCGATGAATAATATGGCATTCCGAAAGCAAACTTTCGACGACTTCGGAGAGGAAGGCGCGACCGCGATCGCTGAGGAGTTCCCGAGGTGCGCCGTGTCGAAGCACGAAGCGATGTAGGACGAAAGAGGCTACATCCCGCGCTGTAGCACTTGGTAAAGCAGCAGTTTCGGCGTAGCGTGTCAAATGATCAATAGCAACGATGATCCACCGATTGCCGTCTGGTGTCATAGGAAGTGGGCCGTATAGGTCGATGCCGACGCGATCGAAGGGTGTGGCAGGGCATGGGAGCGGCTGCAAGGCACCAGATGGGCGTAAAGGCGGCGATTTGCGGCGTTGACAGTCAAGACAGCACCGAACAAACTTCTGTACAAAATTGTACATGCCGCGCCAGTAGTAGCGGTGGCGAATGCGTTCGTACGTCTTGAAGACTCCGGCATGGCCACACTGCGGATCGTTGTGGAAAGCGGCACATATTTGAGACCTTAAGCTGCGGGGAACCACCAGAACCCACCGACGACCATCAGGAGTGTAATTGCGTCGGTGCAGCAGCTGGTCACGAATGGCAAAATGAACTGCTTGGCGTCGGAGGGTTCGGGATACAGGGATGGTCGACGATCCAGAAAGATAGTCGAAAAGAGAAGCGACCCACGGGTCACGACGTTGTGCGGTTGCAAAGGAGTCCATGTCGAGGGATGACACGGAATGTGCGGAAGTTGTTGCGCAGGCCGAGTCTGGAGGTAAAGGTGAACGAGACAAGGCATCTGCGTCGGAGTGTGTGCGTCCACTGCGGTAGACGACGCGAATATCGTACTCCTGGATGCGTAGTGCCCAACGGGCTAGGCGGCCAGTGGGATCTTTCAAGTTGGCGAGCCAACAAAGCGCATGGTGATCTGTGACCAAGTCGAATGGGCGCCCGTACAGATATGGTCGGAACTTGCCAAGTGCCCATACTAAAGCCAAGCACTCTTTTTCGGTCACGCTGTAATTGGCCTCAGGCTTCGTCAGTGTGCGACTCGCATAGGCGACTACATATTCGGGGTAGCCCTCCTTTCGTTGGGCGAGTATGGCGCCGAGACCGACCCCGCTGGCATCTGTATGTACTTCAGTTGCAGCTGACGGGTCGAAATGGCGAAGAATAGGTGGGGAGATGAGCAGACGACGCAGCGTAGCAAAGGCGGAGTCACATGCAGGGGACCAGCAGGAGAGGGCGGCGTCACCGCGTAGAAGCTGAGTCAATGGCGCCATGATCGATGCGAAATTTCGAACAAAGCGCCGGAAATATGAGCATAGGCCCACGAAGCTTCGAAGTTCTTTGATGGTCTGAGGCTTCGGAAACTCGGCGACTGCTCGAAGTTTTGCAGGATCGGGTAGAACGCCGTGCTTGGACACAACGTGGCCTAAAATGGTGAGCTCTCGCGCGGCGAAGCGGCACTTCTTGAGGTTGAGTTGAAGGCCAGCGTTCGTTAGACAGGTCAAAACTTGTCTAAGGCGGAGCAGGTGAGTAGGAAAATCAGGCGAGAAAACCACGACATCGTCGAGGTAACACAGACATATAGACCACTTGAGGCCACGCAGAGTGTTGTCCATGAGTCGTTCAAAGGTGGCAGGGGCGTTACAAAGCCCGAAAGGCATCACCTTAAATTCATATAAACCGTCAGGTGTAATGAACGCGGTTTTCTGGCGATCGGCCGCAGCCATGGGGACCTGCCAGTACCCTGAACGCAAGTCAAGGGACGAGAAAAATTCTGCGCCCTGAAGACTGTCGAGGGCGTCATCGATGCGCGGCAAAGGATAGACGTCTTTGCGCGTTACCTTATTTAACCGACGGTAGTCGACGCAAAAGCGAATAGACCCGTCCTTCTTGCGAACGAGAACGACAGGAGATGCCCAGGGACTATGCGAAGGTTGAATAACATCACGGCGCAGCATATCTTCGACTTGGGTGGTAATGACACGACGCTCTTCGGCAGAGACGCGATATGGTCGTTGACGTAACGGCTGATGTGAACCGGTGTCAATGTAGTGCCGCACTTCCGACGTGCGGCCCAGGTGAGGTTGTGAAACGTCGAATGAACTTCTAAAGTTGTGCAGGAGATCAAGAAGGTCGGCGCGTTCGGCAGGTGTGAGGGTATCGGCGATGGCATGCGAGAACGCAACCCTGGACGTTTCTTCAAGCGCAGACATCGAAGATGCTTGGCCGGGGTCGACGTCAAAAGAGTCTCCAGGGACGTCAACCAAAGACGAAGAGTCGAGGAGTTCCACGAAGCCAAGGCATTCACCAACGAGCAACGTAAGAGGCGCACAGAGGGGATTGTAAAAGTAGAAATTGCTGCAGCCGCCAGCCATGTCAAGCGTCGCGAAGGGTAGTGGGAGAGATTTACGGCTCATGAAGACGTCGGACGGCGTGAAGAGGACCGTTGCATCAGCGATGGCATCGCAAAATACGGGGACGAGGGCGAAGGAGCCAGGTGGAATATCTGTGTCCTCGCGCACGGTAAGTTTAGAAGGGCGGTCGCAATCTTCGTCCAAGGGTGCGTCACAAGGGGAAAATTCAACTTCGGCGCGTGCGCAGTCGATCACGGCTTTATGACTGGATAAGAAGTCCCATCCGAGGATGACGTCATGCGAGCAGGTGGGAAGAACAATACACTCGACGATGTAAACAATGCCGTGAATAAGCACACGTACAGTACAGGCTGCGTGCGGAGTGACGGGCTGCGCGCTTGCCGTACGAAGCGACAGTCCAGAAAGCGGCGTGGTCACCTTGCGCAGCGAACGGCACAGTTTGGCGGCTATCACAGAAACGGCTGCGCCGGTATCCACAAGAGCGAATGTAGGAACACCTTCTACACAAATTTCGACCACGTTAGCAGGAGAGGCGCGAGGACTTTGACAGTTCGAATGGGGCGCAGTTCTTGCCTCTTGAACTGCGACGTTCAGTTTTCCTGGTCAGGTGGTGCGGGTCGCCGACGCATTGGGGAGAGCGAGCGTCGGCGAGGGGATGGCGAGCGACGCGAAGGAAATTCTGGGATGTCAGCACGAGCATACGGTTGGGGGGAAGGAGCGGCGTATTGGCGAAATGGCTGGCTGCCGTACTGGAAGGGCCGCGAGGCGTCGCCGAACGCTTGAGGACGACGGCGGCAATATCGGGCGACGTGTCCGGGAGTGCAGCAAGAATAACAGATGGGTCGGTTGTCAGGTGTCCGCCAAGGATTAGCTCGCGGTGCGGTCCAAGATGTAGCATGGGCTTCCGGTGGCAGCGGTTGGGACTGGGTCGTGAAAGACGCCGGTGGAGGCCTGCGTACTGCCTGGGCGTACGTAAGAGGCGCGGCCACAGGCAGGACTGGCTGCGCATAGGTGAGAGGCGTGGCGACAGGCTGCACTGCCCGCGTAGAGTTGAGATTCACGGCTGCAGGCGGCTGATGTGGTGCGGAAGGGACAACGTGGGCGACCTCTTCGGAAATGAGGGTGCGGGAGCGTGTTTGGAAGACGGGAGGTGGGCTCCTGAGTGAAGGGGACTAAAGAAAGTTGGCGAGCAACTTCCTCACGCACAAAGTCCTTGACCCGCTGAAAGAATGAGGATGGGTCGTACATGTTGTCAAGGCTCGCCAACAAGTCGTCGCTTCCCAAAGGACGCCGAGTCGAAGCGCGTTGCTTCCTCAACTCATCGTAACTTTGGCACAGGCTGACAACTTCAGACACAGTGCGCGGATTCCTGGCTAGGAGCATCTGGAATGCGCCGTCATCGATGCCTTTCAGTATATGGCGAATTCGCTCAGCTTCTGGCATTGCGGCGTTGACTCGTTTACAAAGGTCCACGACGTCTTCTATGTAGCTTGTGAACGTTTCCGCCGTCTGCTGTTCTCGGGCGCGCAAGCGCTGTTCGGCACGGAGCTTGCGAACAGCGGGTCGGCCGAACACTTCCGTAAAGGTTGTCTTGAAGACTGACCATGTGGGCACGTCACTTTCGTGGTTGTGAAACCACAGTTGGGCAACACCAGCCAGATAAAAGATGACGTGAGTTAACTTGGCGGGATCATCCCACTTGTTGTGTGCGCTCACCCGTTCATACGACGCAAACCAGTCTTCTACGTCTTCGTCGTCTGCACCGCTGAAGACCTTGGGGTCCCGTTGTCGTGGAACGCCGGTGCAGGTAACGGACTGTGGCGTCGGTGCCGTTTGGGAGGAGCTGTCGGTCATGGCGGGTGGTAGCGTTCGTGATCTCAGCTCCAGGGTTTCAAGCGACGGGGTTTGAGTCCCAGCACCTCCACCAATTGAGAAAAGGTTTATTGGCGGCTCCTAATGGAACGGCACAGCAGCCGGGAACGGCGAAGCAGCCCGAAGCATTGTCCAAACGGACGCCAGCAATCAACAGTGCGAGCCGAGACGAGCCGCGCGTTGGCAATGCGGCTGTGCCGCGAGGCGCGTCTTCTTCTTCACACTAGGAAGCTTACCAGCAAGTATGCGACCGGTATGGTCAGCAACATGGCAACAAAGAACGTCACATGCAAAGTGAGCGAGGCTGAGACAACCTCATGGGTGGCGGCAATGGAAAAGAAACCTTCTATGAGTAGCTACCTCAAAGGCAAAAACAAAATCAGGAAATAAACAGTTTATGATAACTCAAAGGGAAGCTCCTTACTTTTTGAAGCGAAATCAGGATATATTGGAACGCGTAGTTATAAAGCGAGGTACCAAGCGAGTACCATATTATAAAGGGACCAAGAAGCATATGCTTGCTGCTGTAAAGGTGGGGAAACGATGGAACATGTTTATAAGAAAGTGGGGATATCTACCCAGCTGCCTATTCAGCCTCCTCTGGCCTCCTAGAAGCCCTGGGGTTCACGAATAGCCGGGGAAAGTAAATATGTCCGCAACAGAGATTAGTAAGAGGTGATTGGAGGTTTGGCGGCAGAAAAGTAGGCAGACCACAAACAACGGAGGCGTGCAAAAACGGAGTTCCCAGTGCCTATTCGAAAAGTTTGATGCTGGGAATTCTTTCTGTTTGTGTGCTTTCTCCGAATATACGTAGGCGATTAGGCAAAATAAGAACAAGAGCTTGATGGCGCAACCCATCACTCCGTTTCTAACGAGACACTCATAGCATCTATCCATTCACCCACTCGGCTAGGACATTCATGTCGCCCGCCCCGTACATAGATAAATTGACCAGAAGATATCATTATCTTTAATATACAACATGTGTTCACTACAGGGAAAGCCCGGAAACGGCTCGCCACACCTCAATGGAATGCAAAGATAATGACCCTGCGACACCCGTCGGGAGTGTCCACCTTCCAGAAGCGCTGGGATTCAAAGAAGATGGAAGGCTTAACTGGTCAGTAGTCGAGATAAGAGATGATTAGAGTACTGGTAGAAGAAAAGCAAGAAACATATTGATATAGCCGGATTCATTGCAAGTGTCGGTAATGTTACGGTGTATTGATAGAGCGTTTAAATACGAAAGTTAAGATCGAGATCAGATAGACAAAAGGCTAGGCAACGATAAATGTAATAAAACCTGAATAAATCAAGCAGTCGGACGGTACCTCCCATGTTTCAAAAAAGATACTAATTATAATCATCATTATTATTATCATCATCATTACATCATCATCCGTGTGGTGGACATTGAAGAATTTAATTGCAATCAGAGTGTACAAAGATACGCAGCTTTATGTCAAGATGGTGAAGTGCTGTGAAGAATGTTTCAAGTAGATTCTTCTGCCTGAACTTTGCTTCCATACTGGACTTACAGGTTCAGTGGCAATCCGCCCGAAACTGCCAAAAACAGAGAGACCTCGCAAGATCAGGTGTATTGCTTGTGCTAAGGGACAGAGTCGGGGAAAATGGTGATGTGTGAAAGTGCTGCTTGCAAGTATGTGTGCTTCAACTTCAAATGTGTGTACCTAAATAAAGCACCTAGAGGAAATTGGTTCTGCTGCCAGTTTAAAGAAAAACGCCAAAAAGCTTATCATGTTCCATGTACAAAGCCGTTCTTTATTCTGCATTGTATTAAGCAATAAACATTTGCTAGAGCTGAATCATTTGCTTTGCCTATCTCTGTAGTCAGCCAAATGAAACAGTGCATTTACTCAAATTGTATAGCGTCGCACAAAGACCGTCTTGTCAAGCACAATGGGTCCATTCTCTTCTGATGCAAGCATCTCCACAGGAAGCGTGTACTTGAGTATTCGGTACTTGAGTATTCGGTACGGTAAAACAACCTCCGCCACATTTTCGTCACTTGCACTTTCCGGCAAGCAGGCACTGCACCCATAGACTGCGCAGTTGACTATAGTGTCAGGAAAAAGTGCAGTTTAAAGAAGCAAGACATGACAAGCATTAATCAGCGGCCCCCGAACATCACAACGTCATATACCGGACCGCTCAAGAGCCATGGCTATGGTAGCCGCATGTAGGCACTCGCTGGCGCCGCCTAGCCGATCGAGCTTAGTGAATACCTCCTATATTGTCAGAGGGAACCTGAATCCGGAGACGGAAGTCTTCAGGCGAGTAAAAATACCTTAGGACGTATACGGCCGACACTCTGAAGTCATGAACTGCTTCTCGCCGATGTCCTTGAAAAGAAAACTAAGCAATCAGTGCACTCTACTTGTATTCACCTACGAAGCTTATGCAATTGGCTGTGACTGAGCAATTGGGGTATCTCCTGTTGTCCAGTGGATACCTTCACACATAGGGATCGCCGAAAATGAAGAGGCTGATCGGCTGGCTTCAGCTGGCGCTCAAAATGGCTGTGACTGCCCAAAAATTTCATGCAAGCTTGATGACGCTCGTTTGCTGATTCGTCGCCACCTAGTCAAGCAGTATCCAGACCAGCGTGTCGCAAATAGAACGTTCTCGCCCCGTGTTCGTGGTCGAGGTTTGCCTTGTCGCGCTAGAGCACAACTACTTAAAGGGACCCTGAAAAGATTTTGGCGATTTTCTATAAACGTACTGAGTCGTTAGAGTAGGTTCTTCTGATCATTAATTGATGCATCTAAGTGCTCTGCGTAAAGCGTGTAATTTATTATAAGGTTTTAAAAATACCCATCGCTGCCGATCGCAGCGCACTGCTCGGCGGAATTTTAAGCCGCCCCTACCCATATGATGCAAATAACCCATATTACGTCACATGGGCGAGCTATCTGATTGGCTGACCAGGGCGCGTGGTCGATAATTTTTCCAACTTTATGGTGAACTAATGATGCTCGTAATAGTTGGAATGTTAGTTACTTTGTTTTTGTAAAAAGAAAATAACTTAAAGAGAATACACAAGAATAGTTTTTTAGTACACTTCAGCACTTCCGGCACACAGCAAGTGCCGTCTGCTTGTGTTACAACGTACTCCATTTTGACGAGAGCTCCGCGGTCAGAGTCGGTCTCAGTCTTTTCGCGAGCACTATGATTCGACCTTGTTGCCTTGTGGACTGCAAACCTAGCGACCTCATGCAAACCGCGAGTCCAGTATTAGGGCAAACGCAAGCGCAAGGGGACAGGGTCTGGCCGCTTGACTGTGCCGGGATGAGCCACGAGATGAGCAGAAGAGCAAATGTGAACGGTCTGCACGGTACAGCCACCTGGTGGCACAGAGCTCAACCATACACAGTAGCAGCAACGATGTGTATTCTTTGCTGCTGGTGTGTATTTTTCGCAGGAGTGTAATCATCAACACGTTGATTTATAAATGTTTAAAATGCTTTACACTTGGTTAGAGCAATATTAGCGCTTTGTTTGACTGGTTAAGCGCTGCGCCAGCAAGTGTCTGGACCGTGCAGACCGATCAGGCTGCTCACGTACGTCTACGCTAAAGTTCCTTCATCAGCTTGAGTTTATGCCTCCAGTCATTTGCCGAAATGACCAGCTTGCCTGTTTTTAGCGGAGTACCGGACACGTTCGGCGCTACGACAGAATGCTCGCAACGCACGCTGCTTCGATAGCTCTCGGTCGACGGCCAAGCGGCAAGCGGAGAGGTCTCGCGCGGGAGGGGGCGTGCTCCTAAACAACCGGAAGTGAGCGATGTGACGTCGCATCGTGACGCTGAACCAGTGAAGGCGGAGCTTAGCGCCGCTCGCTCGGCGAGCGAGTTGAGGAGGAAAAGCATAGCCAGGGAGGAGGGTAACTTCTAATCTCTTGCAGCTCCATTAATACGTAACGCTTCACTTAAATTGTGGTGCGAATGTTCTACTTAAGCTGTACCCTACGCGCCTACAAAATTTGTCCGAACCGTCTCAGGGGCCCTTTAAGCTAAGTGTTGACTGTGTGGACGTGCACGAACGTTTATACCGACATGGACGTGTGGTCAGTCTATCGTGTACGTCGTGCGGTTGCTGCGAGACACTTCAGCACCTGAACTTGTAGTGTCCCACTTTCATTGTGCAGTGCCGTGGAAGTTAGGGAATATCGCAGTTAGGGAATATGGTCTCCTTGGCCTGCGGTGTACGACATTCGGCAAATGTTTGTACCCCAGTGGTTGCGCGTCTCGACGCAATTAGGCTCATCGTGCTCTCCTTACTTTTCTATAAGTAACAAACTTAGGTTCATGTTTGTAGCTTATTTCTGTGTTCGAGTCACAAGACCTCAGGTGCTAGTTCATCGATGTTTCCTCCCCTTCATCCTACCTCACATTTCTATGTTTCCGTCTCCTCCTTTCTGAATACTAGGCAGGCGTTGTGCCCCTTCCGGGGTCAGCTGCCATCCTGCTCGTCGCTTTCACTTTCCTGTCAAGTGTATAAAGTTTCCGAACTAAATAATCTTAATGATGACGATGGTAATAATATTGCTACGGCACAATATGTGCGATCACGAAAGGCCAGCAGTGTGAAGACGACGACGACGATTAGATGCTAGCGCGGGCTGTTGCCTCTTGGCCTAGCGCAGCGTATTTTCCTTGTAAATATATTTGTACATAGCTTTTCGTCTGCGTAATCCTACGTAACATATCTGGTGGAGGTGGACGTTCCCTGTACCTCGTCACGGAGCTTCGCAGTGGACGGTACGTCGAGCCTTCCTTCATGGCTCCCGGCGACGACAACCCGACTCCGCCGGCTCCGACACCTGCTGCCCCTTCGACGACCTACATCACTCTCCCCGCTCCCCGTGATCCAGGCGTATTCTCGGGCCACGATGGGGAAGACGTCGATGACTGGATCAGCCTCTATGAACACGTCAGCCGCAATAACCGGTGGGACCCTACTATTATGCTCGCCAACGTAGTCTTTTACCTCGGTGGCACACCTCGAGTTTGGTATCGCACGCACGAAGATGAGCTCACCAGTTGGGATTCACTTAAGACACAGCTTCGAGGTACTTGTTCGGCAACCCCTACGGTCAAAAACTTGCCGCGCAGAAGGCGCTTTCCGGCCGTGTGCAGACGTCAACAGAGCCCTATGTCACATACATTCAGGACGTCTTGGCTCTGTGCCGCAAAGTTGACACCCACATGACTGAGTCAGACAAGGTTTCCCACATCCTCAAAGGCATTGCCGATGACGCCTTCAACTTGCTCGTTTGCAACAACGTAGCCACGGTGGATGCTGTTATAAAGGAGTGCCGCCGCCTGGAACTCGCCAAAAGCCGACGTATTGACCAGCAGTTTGCCCGTCTGCCCAACACCCCCGCGACATCTTCCTGTGCCGACGCTCCTCGTCCCAACACCACTGCCGATGTTACCAGGATCGTCCGGCGTGAGATCGAGGCCGCCTATCCGGCTGCCTTCGACTCCAGTCCCACCAACACATCTGCAGTCACGGTCTCACTGATCCAGGCAGTTGTCCGCCAGGAGTTTGAAAACATGGGTCTTCACACCATCTGCTCGGCCCATCGCCCTGATACCCGCCCGGCCCATCGCCCTGATACCCGCCCGGCTTCTTCGATTTCGCCCCGTCCCGCATCTTCTTACCCACCACGTTTCCGCAACCCATCTGAGTGGCGCACTGCTGACGACAAGCCTATTTGTTTCCACTGCCATCGAATCGGGCACATTTCTCGGCACTGTCGTAGTCGCTGGAGTTCCCCGATCCGGTCTACTTATACTGCCTACTCTCACCCCTCAGGTGGCCCTTCTCGTCCCTATGCCGCACGCTCCGATAATGCCGCCACTGATTCTCCTGCACCGAACCGCCCCTATTCTCGTTCGCCTTCGCCCCAACGACGACAATCTCGCTCTCCCCAGCCCCGTCGCTCCTATTCGCCGACTCCCTTCGGGCGCCGCTCCCAGCCGGAAAACTAGACGATGCAGCGCCTCGAGGTGACGCTGCATTGCTCCCTACGCCGCCAAATCCTCTACTGACTTTGCCCACTCATCTGAACCTTCTTGACGTGCACGTCGACGGTGTTTCCGTGTCTGCTCTCATAGACACTGGGGCGCATTTGTCCGTAATGAGCGCTGACCTTCGTAACCGGCTCAAGAAAATCATCACGCCCGCCACGACGCCTGTTGTCCGTGTCGCCGATGGCGGAACAGCCCCCGTAATTGGTATGTGTACCGCCCGCGTCTCCTTCGCCGATCGCTCAACCATCGTGCTATTCACAGTCATCGCCCACTGTCCCCACGACATCATCCTCGGCTTAGACTTCCTCTCCGCACATTCTGCTCTCATCGATTGTTCCGCCAGTACTCTCCGCCTTGACCTGCCTGTTCTGGATCCTACTGAACCACACGCCAGTCGCCTCAGTTCCGCCGACTTCGTTCGCTTGCCACCTTCGGCACTGACCTACGTTGACCTAGTGTCATCCCCACCAGTCCCCGACGGTCACTACATCGCGGCTCCTATGCAAGACGTCCTCCTTACACACGGGATCACAGTACCCCATACAGTTTTATCTATTACGGCGAATTGCGTCTGCCTGCCAGTGGTCAACTTTGGCTTGACGACACAAGTGCTGCCACGTGGGATGTCTTTGGCCCAGCTTTGTTCGTTCGAGGATCACTCAGTAGCGTCCATTGCAGTAGACGACACTTCATCCGATACTTCTCTACCATCGCAGTCGACAAATTGTTCCATCGCTGACTTACGGAAAATGATTGCCCCCGACTTGCCCTCCGAGCACGCTCGTGAACTCTACCGCGTTCTGTTTTCCTACCACGATAGTTTTTACTTTAACGATCGTCCTTTAGCCCAAACTACAGCTGTCAAACATCGCATTAATACCGGCGATGCCCCTCCTATTCATCGCCGCCCGTATCGAGTGTCACCAGCTGAGCGTCAAGTTATTCACGCAGAAGTTCGCAAAATGCTTGCCAAGAACATTATTGAACCGTCATGTAGTCCTTGGGCGTCACCGGTTGTGCTCGTAAAAAAGAAGGATGGCTCATGGCGCTTTTGCGTGGATTATCTGCACCTTAACAGGGTTACCAAAAAGGACGTGTACCCCCTACCTCGGATTGATGACGCCCTTGACTGCCTCTACGGTTCTCGCTATTTCTCCTCTATTGACCTTCGCTCCGGCTATTGGCAGATTGCCGTGGACGATCTCGACCGCGAGAAGACTGCCTTTGTGACACCCGACGGTCTTTATCAATTCAAGGTGATGCCGTTCGGCCTATGTAACGCTCCTGCCACTTTTGAACGCATGATGGACTCCCTTCTTCACGGTTTCAAATGGTCCACGTGCTTGTGCTACTTGGACGACGTTATCGTATTCTCCCCAACGTTCGCTACGCACCTCGAGCGCCTCTCAGCAGTCCTGGACGTTTTTCGGCGAGCCGGTCTGCAACTCAACGCATCGAAGTGCCAATTCGGCCGTCGCCAGATTACCGTCCTTGGACATCTCGTTGACGCGAACGGAGTGCAACCGGACCCAGGCAAGATCCATGCTGTTACGCACTTCCCTGTTCCGACGTGTGTCAAGGATGTGCGCAGCTTCATCGGCCTTTGTTCGTACTTCCGCCGTTTCGTGAGGAATTTCGCCGCCATAGCACGACCACTAACCGACCTTTTGAAAAAAGACTCTCCTTTCCAGTGGGGCGATAACGAGACCTCTGCATTCTCTCATCTAATCGACATTCTCACAACGCCTCCCGTTCTGGCCCATTTCGATCCTTCTGCGCCTACCGAAGTCCGTACTGATGCCAGCGGTCACGGAATTGGAGCAGTACTAGCACAACGCCAGCGTGGCCACGACCGTGTTATCGCTTACGCCAGCAGGCTCCTCTCACCCGCGGAGCGCAACTATTCCATCACTGAGCGTGAGTGTCTGGCCCTAGTTTGGGCGGTTGCGAAATTCCGCCCATACTTATATGGCCGATCCTTTTCCGTTGTCACAGACCATCATGCGCTTTGTTGGTTATGCTCATTGAAAGACCCTTCAGGAAGACTTGGTCGCTGGGCCTTACGCCTCCAAGAATATTCGTTCTCTGTCACCTACAAATCTGGTCGACTACACAAGGACGCTGACTGCCTGTCTCGCTACCCCGTAGACGAGCCTGACGACGCCGACAGTAGTACCGCCGATGGCATTTTCTCTGTGTCTGCCTTCGCTAACATCGCCGATGAGCAGTACCGAGACCTATCGCTGCGAGTACTCATCGAGCGTCTGCGCTCTACACCTACCGACGCATCCGTTCGCCGATATGTCCTCCAGGGCGGCATTCTGTACCGACGGAGCTTCCTCCCTGATGGCCCTGATCTTCTTCTTGTCGTGCCAAAACATCTACGACAGGCTGTGCTCTTTGAGATGCATGACGCACCCACTGCAGGACATCTTGGGGTAACCCGCACGTACGACCGCGTCCGCCGCCGCTTCTATTGGCCTGGTCTCGCTCGCTCCGTTCGACGCTATGTTGCTGCCTGTGATCCCTGCCAGCGTCGGAAGACACCCCAGGTGCTACCTGCCGGTCATCTCCAGCCGATCACCGTTCCTGTGGAACCGTTCTTTCGTGTTGGATTAGACCTGCTCGGTCCCTTTCCCACCTCATCCTCTGGGAACAAACCGGTAGCCGTCGCGACTGATTACGCCACCCGATACGCTATCACTCGGGCTCTCCCTACCAGCTGCGCCACTGACGTCGCGGGTTATTATTATTATTAATATTAATAATAGTGAAAGAGGATAACACAGAAAAAGAATAGAAAAAGCTAAGGACCGGGTAATTAACCAACAATAAAATGGAAAATTATAATTCTAACTTCGTAAGAGGTCGTAAAACAAGAGTGCTGATTAGACAGCGGTCAGGTAACTGATATTATAAATTGGGATTTAAAGGAGAAGTTGAGTTTTACAAGTGATATAATGTGAAAAGCGTATGATAGGTGGTATACTAAAGTAATAAAGTTAGTCCCAAGAGAAATGGAACATCGTCAAGGACGGCAGAAGATTGGGTTCAGGGCTGAGATGATACTTGCAGGCAAATTGTGGAGTGTAGACTCCCGAAAGACAGGGGCAATCGGTTATTGGTCGAAGATGCAGTCACACTGCGGTGTGCAAAGTGGTTGGTGATGATGATGAATAGGTGTTCACACACCCGCCTCGGTAGAGCAGTGACTATGACGCTGGGCTGCTGAGCTCGAGGTCGCGGACTCGATCCTAGTTGCAGAATCCACGTTTTGATGTGGACGAAGTGCAAAAAGCACTCGTGTGCTTTTATGTGCGTGAACGCCAAGAAACCACAAGTTGCCAAAATTAATCTAGAAGCCTCCACCCGTGCCGCATAATGATATCATAGTTTCGCACGTAAAGCCTCAGAGGTTATTGTGTGTTCCCACTGGCGTATGATCAAATAATGAGTACAGGCCTCGTTAGGTGCAATAGGTAATAATTGTTGCGCATTGCGTCACTGTAGGCGGCAGGTGATAAAATGCCGCAAATACCTTGAAGTTTGAACTTTGTTTCATCATCAAATATTCTACATTTGTGGGGAGGTCACAGACAAAAAGCTAACTATGGGCTTGGCGAGGCCTGCCACCTCACCAGTTAACGGGCAACAACAAGGAGTAATAAAGTACATTGGGTTAGGACAAAAGGGAGAGCGAAATACAAAAGTCAAACTGCGATAACACAGCAATCACCCCAAATACATCATACTTCACGACATGGTCGCAAACATCGATATTTATTTGCGGTTAACAATAACAAATAAGGCTCCTATGTACACCAAAGCAAGAGAAAAGAAAAGAATTTACAGCTCTGTAAAGCTGTTTTGATTCTGAGTTAGGAGGTGAAGCAGCATTTTGTCACCGTAGTTTCTTCTCCTCCGAGGAACGTTCCACTTCTGGCACAAACGCGTATCACGTGCTTTCCACCAGTAGTCACTTTAAAGAAGTTATATTTACGTATGTCCACTCGGTATCGCCAGATTAACATACTTTATAAAAGTGAGGAAACGAATTTGCGAACTCTGGCCACTTATTATAGCCGACGTACGTTATTAATTGAAGTGTTCGCTAGAACGAACAACGTACAGCACACGACGTATCGCATTCGTCAACCAGCGATAAACACAGCAATAATTCTACACGAAGAAGATAAGCGTGCATTCACGTTCTAAATGGCTGATTAGAGAGTAAATACCAGATCACGCATTAAACAGGAGGTTTTACGTACGAAGGGCCATTTTCTGCATTTCTCTCGCGTTCTTCGAAGGCACCGCTCATTCAGTGTGGTTCTTTTGCAGCGTTAACTCGTGCAAACAAGTATTTCCACTTAGGCATTCATTAGCATTGAAGCAATGTAGCGACATACCACATTGCCACAGGTGCGGTGCGTCACGCGTCAGACGTGCACTTTAGCCGGGTTCCTCTCTCGCGCTTCCTTATGGACATCCTGCGCTGTCTAGCTGCGCCACCGTGCTCATCTGAATACATATTCAGACACGTTTGCATATATGGCATCGGTTTGATTCCGCCCAGCACGAGAAAATTTTAAATATCTTTTTTTTTTGTCGTTGAAGAGCGGTACATACCCAGTGATACAAGTAGGCGTCAAAGTTCATTGAAGAGCGGCATATTCGCATCGGCGAACACCCATTGACCCAAGTTGGTGGTAAAGAGGTTAACTGAACATGCGCACATACTCAGTGGCGCATACGCAGTGATCCAAGTTGGCGCAAGAGAAATTCATTCAACAGTGGCCCATAGCCAGTGTCACATACGCAGCGATACAAGTTGGAGTGAAAGAAGTTAAACATGTCTGACGGTTAGCTTGGAGCTCGATTCTCTCAGCACAGCAGCCCGATGATCTCCAGCCTTCGCGTTACGCCATAGACTACCGTCTCACCAAGTTGGCGAGAAAGAGGTTAAATACGAACAGATGTACTGCAAGCTGGGTGAAGTTCCCAAAGAATGCTAATATCATTAAGCGTCTAACGCTCGAAGTGCCCGCCATGGTCTCATGGCCTCCGGAATGAGCTAGAAGCACTGGCTAGCCGCCAAGAAAAGAGGTTTTATATACTTTGACGTACATAAAACAGTAAAATACGCAGTAAAATTATCGCGTTTGGCAAGCAAACCGTAAGCTTCGTCACCTTTCTTGAAGCTTCGCGGAATAGCTTCTTAATTGTAGCGAAATGTGTGCGACGGAGGTTCGTGTTTTAAAACGAGCTGAAAAGCATGGTATTGACGCTGCAGACGTAAAGTTAGTTAGTCACTAAAGAGCTAACTAATGCAATATTTAGCTAATGATGAATAACGTAATCAACACAAATATTAACATTGTGGAGGATTCTTGAGGTTGCTGCTAAAAATATACCTTGACCATGGTGAAGTAAGAATTATATTCTAACACTTCTTTCTTTTCGCTCTTCGTTCCGAACAACTCTCCGTCCACTGCAACACCAAGACTAACCGGTCGTAACCCTTAGGGGATAAGAAACGAATGAAATCGAGCGCAAGGGAAGCGATGCATTGCATCTCTCCTGGTTCCATTCGAATAGAAGGCTGTGCTTTTTCGAACGAGCTTTCTGCATGTTATCCCGGGCACTTCGCATTAGTGGAGCATTCCCAAAAGCCTGTAGCTGAATTGCATTGTATGCCTGAATTGTACACCCTGCGTGCAACTTAAACTTTTAATGCTTCCCCAGAATATTCCAAGAAACCGCGCCAACACTTCCAAAATCGCCATTCGAAAAGAAATAAAAGTAGGAACACCCGAGTTCTCGCGCATCATTTGAGAGGATATGCATGCGGGAAATCTTGTCGAGAAAATGCCAGCCATTTTTTTTCTCCATACCGACATACCGCTTGCTCATCCTCTGTTTTGGTGCATCACTCCTTTTTTCCGACGCCCCCCGCGAGCTGCCGAGGAACGTACCGCCGAGTCTCGAATCTCCTTCCGACGGAGCCGTTTCTCTCACTTGGTTCTAGAGCCGCGATGCGCTTACGCTGGAGCGCGCTAACGCATTCTTGGGTGTACGGCAGTGCACGGAGGCGCGTTTTCTTCACAACTTTTCGCGCCGAGGGTTTCGGTGATGAAGGAACTGGCACGCTGGCGTCGGAGTGCGGTGGTTCGTCAGTCTTGCCGCGCGTTTAACGGAACGAAAAGGGCGCGCCGAATAACGTCGGTGTAGTTAGGCGCGTGCCCGGGCTTTTCGAGAGCTCCGAAGCACCTCTGCGCGCGCTCCATTAGCGTCGTGTATCACCCTCCCGGCTTCTTGCACGTGTGTCACAGAGGAATGCGTTTTCGCTCTGCAAGACATGCCGGCACCATATTCTTATGTAAGCGCGAGTAAGTCTATGTGGAGCACGTAAGCAATGCATGGCGCTTTTCGAAATCGCAGTGTGCTTTCTCCAGTCAACCGCGCCTTTGCCGAGACAAGAACAAGCTTCTAACTCTCAGGTACACGTGCGCTGGTACCGTGTTTCGGCATACTATATTTTTCTGGATTTGCATTCATTGTGCTATGTGTCGAGAAGTTTTACGTTTCTGACGTAGTTACGAGCGTTATAGATAAATCTCGAAACCTACTTTTTTTGGTTCCTTTCATGCGTTGTGTGTGCTTACCTCGGCATTCTCAGTAAACAAAACCTGGCACCTTATATACCTTTGGTGATTGAAAGAATCGGGTAATGGGTGATGCCTAGGCAAATTTTGCGGTGCGTGCGTTAGTGGCTTCCTTATGTTCGTGTTAACTTATAAGCAGGTTTTAGGTATTATGTACACGAATTCCCAATTGTGGGAATAATTACGTACTTTGCAATAAATTGCGTATCCAAGCGCTCGGGAGTGTTACGAGCGTGTCTTTTTTATATGATTCAACGATTCATGTAGATATCATAATGTTTTGCAGAAAATATTTCACACAAAAAAGCCATAATGTCTTGAAAAATGTGAGTGTTATCGACTTTGGGTGACAGATAAATGTCGATATTCCTAAAATTTCTTAGGTGTTTATGCAACGCGCACGCTGGGCTATGCTTCTGCGCTCTATATTTAGAGCCTGCGGCCCAAAGTACATTGCCTTGGGCGCCACAAAAATGCCTTTCAAATAATCTGTTGCCGCATATCACACCATTATTATTGTGAATTAAGAAGTGTGAAGAACCGCACAGCTGCTCACAACACACTGAATGTTTGGCAGTTCATGAGAAAAACATTTGACTCATTGCTACAACCGCCATTAATGTTTTTTTCATAGTAAAATTTTAACTTACTTTTTTTTTAATCTGACCAGAAAAGGTTAAGTCGCTTTCTGTTATTTGTTCCGCGCATTGAGCTGACGTATATAGCTTATAAAGGCAGAGACAAGTTTCTACAGTACGCAAAAATAAGAATGATAAAAGAGGAATCCTAGGTTCAATAATGGGGCGCGTCAATGTGAGACGGCCTACTTGAAGAGGAAAGTTGAAAATTCGAAACTTTGTTAGAGAAACAAAGTTACAAATGCATTAAGAAGAACGGTGCTATGCATTTATATGTGCTGCCAAGCAACTCCCGCATTCAATAAAGAATGCCCCTCTCTGGGCGAACTTCTGCCAAGAATACACAAAAGAGACTCAGCTCTAATGAGAATGATATTATTCCTGCCAATGGAAATAGAATATAATTCTGCAATTGCATATCCTAAAGATGTTAGGCGCCCCGAAAGTCACCTTTCTGCCCCTTTCTGCTTAATCATTTCTCAAATCCTATGGTCTAATTGCAACTCAGGTAATTTGAGAGTATTCATTGAGTTCCCAACAGCAGTGAGTATCAACTCTTTGCTTTCTCTCTTTATCTTAAAATTTTACAGCGGCGCTGTTAGCCTATGCTTGGTTGGGATTTTTTGTGTCCGCGTGCGAGATGACGTCACGTTATCACGCAACGTAAAGTTTTACGTGATGATATCATCACGCCACTTTTGGTTTGCCGGCATCATCGCGCTACGTTTGATGTTGTGACGTAATCAAGTTTCGCGATCCTGGGCTGAACCCGGAGACAATGCAAAGAAGCGAGATTAGAACTTGAGACTGACTCCAACCAAATAACTGAATTTTATTAGCCCGACGTTTCGGAGCCCATTCGGCTCCTTCTTCAGGGGAGCCGAATGGGCTCCGAAACGTCGGGCTAATAAAATTCAGTTATTTGGTTGGAGTCAGTCTCAAGTTCTAATCAATTTCCAAACCAGACAGGCAATTCTGTCGAAATGTTTAGCTTCAAAGAAGCGAGATGTGCGCAGTCAGTCGCACAGCGTGTGCAGCGACTGTAATAGACATTATGGCAGACACTGTCCGAGAAGTTACAGTGGCGTTTCACTTTGCGAACGCGGGTCTCGCGCAAGCGTACGGACGCCGCGAGGACGCACAGCGAGCACCACGGCGTCGAAGCAACAACGAAAAGGGCGTCAACGCGGTCGCGCACGCTACACTGATCTCGACGGTGCAACGATGCAACTCCTGGCGTGCCAGCTGGCGTGACGTACGTTACGTGCGTAACGTCGGCAACAGCTTCGCTGTACATCCATCTTCCCAGGGTGGACTGGAGGCACATTTCCCCACCCATTTCCCCTCTCCCCCAGGGCAGGTTAACCAAGCGGGCTCACTCCTTGCTGACCTCACTGAACTCCAGAAGAACTTAAGTTTGGCCTAGTTGGTGTTTACTGCATATCGTATTAACCGCTAATAAAGGCGAGTACAGGTGAAGAGAACACATAACGCCCACGCGGGTGGTCGAGATCACTGAATTTTATTCATTCCTTCCGTTCTTCGGATTTTCACATCTAGGGCTGCATCTGGGTTTCGACAACGCAGTAGTGAGTGGCATCATTTTATTTCTTACCAGTTTAGGTTTATATTATATTAAATTTAAGCAGACGAGCACTGATTTAAATTATTTCCTTTTCGCTTTCGACCAGTATCTTAGTTGGGCTACCACGAACGTAAATCGAAACTTCAGCCTTGTGCTGGTAAATTAACCACTGAAGCCGCTCAACTAAACGCTAGTTCTGGCAAGCTAAGCACACCTCTCACTGCCTTAAAGTCTCTAAGCCCGGAGCTCCCAGTTTGCTAAGGAGGGCATTTTGTCTTTCCTTACGACGGCGCACTTCTCTACTTTACGATACTGACGAAAAGGCGCACCGATAAGGCTCTACAAAAGCGCAAGCAATCCACTGCTAAATATAGAAACGATCTTGTGAGAAGGAAGAGTGAAAGCCCAGTTTGGGAAAGGCAGTGCCAGCACTCGCTCCTGTCCGCTCTTGCCGCAGTTTGTCTCGTTTATCGCCAGTGCCAGCCACCGCAAAGCAGGCTAAGACTACCGCATGGTAACGTTGTGGCAAGTCAGAGCCCTGCCTTTCTGCTTCATCACGGCTTCTTGGTTAGCTCGAAGAAAGTAAGAACTGCGAGAGAAGCGCGTCGTTTTGGGGAGTCCTAAGTGGCGACCTTCCTTCTCTTCCTCGCTTCTTTTGTTGTTCTCGCGTGGCATATACCCTCCGTGGCACAGCGTCCCTATTTGTCTCGGTGCGAAGCAGAGTGCCGGTGTATAGATGGGGAAAAGAAAGCAGGAAGCTTTCATCGCCAGAGTGCTAAGCCCGTAACGGAGAAAAATCGTCCTTCCACGCTGCTCGTGCCGGTGGCATTATGTGGCGCGAAGCTTCGCGAAAATGGTGCGAAACGGTAACTTTCGGGACTCTATCGAAAGATGGTTTGAAGCATGCATTGAATACCAGCGGAATGCTGTCTATGTGTGTGTGTCCATGGCACTCATTCATGCATCCGGATTTGTGCCACACAAGTGCCGCTGTATTCGTGAACACTGCCCGCGTATGAATGTGCCACGATAGCCACCAAGTCCTTGTGTTCGGCCCTTGCATTCGGCTCTTGTGGTGCGTGCACCTCGCGACTGATTCTCGGTCATGGTGTCCCCCGCGTCTTTGACAAGCATTAAGTGCAGCAGACGCTTGACCTTGGGAACAATACGATGAAGACACACACACACGCACGAGTATATATATGAGTATATATACAAGATTACGCATGATTATATATATATATATATATATATATATATATATATATATATATATATATATATATATATATATATAGTTTAGAGAAGGGCAGGTACAAGTAGAACAGCACAAACGAACATTTAATTTCAACGTTACCGCCGGGGTCCGTCCTTCGCCAAATGAAGGGCGCTCGGCCTTCATTTATTGAATTCATTCAAAAACTACAAATTATTTCACCTATCGCGTCCTTTGTGTCATTGTTTGTTGGCTTCTTATGATTTGACTAATAAATATTCGGCCCCATGGTTTGCTTTATTCTCGTATATACGTGTACTTAGTGCCAACTCTCTCTCTCTCTCTCTCTCTCTCTGGTACGCAATATGGCGAAAACGCAGTTCAGAAGTCACTACCACGTCTACGTTGTAAACAATAGGAGTACAAGTATCTGCCTTTTCACATATATAGCAGATGTAGATTGTGTCTTTGCTTCCACATCGAAGCAGTTGCACTGTTGCCATTCTCTTCAAAAGCACGTGTATAATTTGCAGGGTGTTCCAGGCAACATCGGTCAGACTATTTAATTAAAGGGGCTACAAGATGTGAGAATGGGACAAGCGGTGTTTTGTTAGTAGTCGCCTTGCGTAAACTGGAGAATCTTTAGAGCGTAGCTCTTAGGCGCCCGTTCTTGCGGCGAACGTCGGCGGTGGCGGCGGCGTAACCGAGCGAACGCGGAGAGGCAGATGGAAGACGCGAACCGGGAACTGCGGAGACCAATGAAAGCGGCCCCTTCTGTGACGTGCAAACGGGAAACTGCTGTCATGCGGACCCATCCGACCGCTTGTTTCTTACTGTCGTCTGCTAGCGTCAGCTCTCACTCGCGCTTGTTTGGTTTGCTTGGTTTGGGTATCATTCGCGTTTGGTACGATTGTCATGGTTTGCGACTTTTGTAATCTCATTGTGTGCGCGACGAGAATTGTGTAGTAATTTGTAGAAGCCACGCGGCCACCAGCGATTACACTGGAACCTTCGACGAGGCAAGTATAAAAGCCGACGCGCTTGACCCCCAGATCCGCTTTCGTACGATCGCCGACTCTGCTCGCCGCTAGCGCTGTGCTTGAGTGTTACTTGTTGGGCTGGGCACAAGTTCGCCCAATAGAGAGTTAAATTTGTAACTCGCAGTTTCGACGCTTCGTCGTTCGTCACTGCCGCTTCCCACGTGACAATATAATCATAATACAAAATAATTACAGCCAGTTCTTTCTCAAGAATGGGTGGCGCAACCGGTGGAAGTGTTTCGTCTGCCGCAGCTACTAAACTAGCTGCCCGAGCAGTGGCTTAGCGCAGCCGCAGAGAGGACCGTGTCGTTCAGCATCAAATTCTTTGCCACAAGTATCGAGAATTCCAAACACCTAACAGCAGCGCTCAAATTTTATATTAGTGAGTATCGTAATCGCCGGTAAATGTTTTGTTAATAATTGATTAGCTAAGTGGTAAAGTTCGTTTACAAAAGGTAATAAATAGGTGTATAACTAAGTAAGCTGAAATGTCAAATTATACATGTCATTCGAAACGATCACATCAGTTTTCAGCTCGCTATTTTTTCACTACTTATTTTTTTTTTTGAGCGTTTGAAAGTTGTGGCGCAAAACACAGTTCGGATGGAACCCAAAGTGCGCGTGGGCTCACGCTCCTCCCGCGCGCAACGCTAGCGCATTCAAAGTAGGTCGCGAAGAACTAACACTACTCGATGACTGGCTTGACGGTATTTTCTTTGTTGTTGTTGTTGTCGTTGTTGTTGTTGTTGTTGTTATTGTTTTGCTTCGGTCCCCATTCCTACTCCTTATTGCTGCCATATGAGCCGATGCGCCCTGTTATGGCTACAGCGTCACGAGGCTGCTTATCCTAGCCACGGCCAACAAGTAAACTATACTTTTGTTACAGTTGCATATGGTCAGCCATTAATTAGAGTTAGTTGCGTGAATCTCCTTTCGGATGTACTGATGTCACACATGCGAAGCACGTGGGCGCGCGCTAACTTGTAATCGTTGTTCGCACTTTGTGGCACAGCACCGAGACACAGAAAGAAGCGCTAGGAAAAAAAAATGTTGCGAACTGGAGACTGCTGGATGCTTTACTGTTTAATGCGATACATAATTTGACGTGCGAGCTGTTCGCAAAAATAGAAGTATCTAATAAGTCAAAATAAATTTTCGCTCCTTAAATAGTTAATGACCACAAACAAGTTTATCCATGTTAACGCGAGACGACCGCTATCGAAACATTGTTCTTCCCGTCCTCGTATATGGGAGCCTCTTTTCTTAAATAGCTTATGAACGCATTAGCTAAGACACTATTAGTGATAAGCAACACCAAAGCTGTGCGAACTTATGTTCGGGTACTAGTTTTCTTATGCTATATAGTTATTATTAGGAGTATGTGAATGACTGTTTTTGAGACCAAATTGAATACGAATCAAACAGTGCGAGGAGCTAATTGAATCGAATCTCACATGTTTCTTTAATGCTGCGCGAATAAAGTACCAAAAGCCAATTTTCAAATCTTGGTGGGATGCACAGCATTAGATAGTTTGTGGCATTACACTGCACATTATCAAGCATACTTAGGAAGCATTAGGAATAATCAGCTCATCCGTGATCATATACGTGATCGTGCGTTATTACGTAAAGTTTAGAACAGCAGCCTTAATTCTTGGCCAATCAAGTGCATGCCTTCCGAAGAGAACGTTCAAGTGCACACATTCATGACCAAATCAGCAATGCGTGGTGCCGTATGCTGCTATAGTTCAGCGGAAAAAATGCACTTTTTCTCTAGTTGTGGAAGTGAACCGCATTGTTGCGGACTAAACGCGAAGACGTAGAGAACTGATAGCGAAAAAGAAGGAGGAAGTAAAGCTGGTGGCTATGGCGTGAGGGTAACGTGGAAGATGTAGCGTCGTTTAGTGTTGTTTTAACCTACAGCGGTCTCGCCATTACAGTATTCGCATTTCATTCGATAGGAAAACACAAGTGCTACATGTATAAATAATACCAAACAAAAGCGATTGTCGAATGGGGTTTATAAACAGTAATTTATATCAAGTGATCCTGTTTAACAGGAAATGTCTGGCTATCTCAGACACGCAGCGCGAAATCCACTGTTGCGTCCTCGGTGGACGTGATAAAAGTTATCGCAATTTCGCTTCAATTTCATCTTTGATCGTCTACCATGGACAAGGTGAAAGTACTCGGAAACTATTCGGAAATTTTCAGGCATATTATTAATGACTATTCAAATCAAGGACCTGATAAGTGCATGAATATCAGATTCGCCTTACCGAGTCAAATTGAACTATATTTGATTTGTTATTAAAAGGTTCCGAATATTTGCGTTCGCCTAGTTCTCATCAAATTTAAGTTCGCTGTTGACTGGCGCAGGTTCGCTGAAAAAGCGTTTTTTTTCTAAACTGCTTAGTGTCCGCCTTTCTGACATCTCTCTCTCTCTCTCTGTCTCTCTCTCTATCTCTCTCTCTCGATGCTATAGTAGTGAAATGCGCGGTTGTATTGTTCCAATGCTCACTCTGGGGGCGTTTGATTGTTGTTCTGTATAGAGTCAATGTTATTCCGCTCAGTCCTAAGCCAAAAAATTATGATGCTATTGATTGGTGTGCAATATTTGAGAATTTGGTTTGCGCCAGGCAGTCATGCTTTTTTTACAGCAATGTCGAGCGGAACTTGTTGGCATATCTATGAGAGGGAAAAATCTTCCTACAGCCGTTCGCGCTAACGAATGCTGTTGTACCCAAACATATTAGACAATATCCTTTATCCTATCGCTGGGTTAAAAAAATTAAAACTTGTCACCTAGGTTCGAGCTTGCAGTCAGGCGACAGGAACGAAACACAATACGTAAGTAAACGGGTGGCTTGTTATAGTGTCGCCATTGATGTTCTGTCAATTCGTGCTGTTTTGAAGGTACAGTGCGACGTCGCTAACGAAGTAAAGCTTCGGTCCCCAAGCTTAAGTACTAAAATACACTTGGTATTTTTGGTGTGCCATAGTTTGAAAGCGTTCCATGGCCGTAATGACCATTCCTCCAAAAGATACAGATCCTAAGTGTTGTTTTCGAATAGAAAAGGGAGAGAAAATTGTGACCCGACGCCACTAATAAATCACAGCCGAGAGTCTACTGTAAGCAATAATAGATTGGCGAAATGTCAATATAGTAGCTGCACAGCAGAAGTGAAATACATAGACGAAGGATCAGAATGTCTCACGTCTAGGATAACAACAGAGTCACTGGATGTTTGGAACAACGCTGACCTCGATCGAAAGATAACAATGTAAGCCTCAACTGTCGAACAGCTCGCTAAGAGGCAAGTGGCACAAAGCTTCAGGGGCCATAGCTTGGGCCCCTAGAAGTGTGTGTATCGCGAAATCCTGGCGTCCCAAAACCCTGCCACATCGCTTCTTGCTTTCAAAAGCTGTGGAAGTAATTGCCCCTTCTCTAATCCCAGAACACCAAGCGCCTTACAGTAGCCATGCTATTTTTACAGCTCTTATTAACCATTGTTTTTCTCCAAAGTTCATTCGGACAAACCTAAAATCAAAAGGTGAAGGAATAAGACAAGAAGGAGCGCTTGTTCTTCAACGACTCATGCTATTGTGTCTGATCGCACCGTGCTGTTATCATTCTGTAGATGTGCCACCCGCCATACTCCCGTCAGTAGATAACAAAGAGTGAAACTATAGGACTCGACTAAGTTATCGGAGGGGAACCTTGCATCATCTACTATTACTTTTGCTAATGTTCCTCAACTTTCACATGCAAGTTCATTATCTTTCCTAATCTGCTCGTAAGCACGTCGCCAGAAGGCAGTGTCGGAGGGCACAAGTGTTACAGCCTCAGATCTTTTACAGCTATGTCGCATTTGAACAGGAGGCAGGCCGTCGCCTAGAGACAGCTCCAGACGAACACTTTCCCTAACCCATCCCATCTGAAACGTATCTTACCAGATAAGCATCAGGACGACACGTGCAAATTGTGCCAGGAAGGGTCAACAACACTCAAACACATACTGTGGGAGTGCAATGTATTTATAGGAAGCATGGCAGTTGCTTCAGAGACCCTGTTGTCGAGGTGGGCCGTCGCTTTGTGCAGCTCAGACCTCGGCATCCAGATGAGGGCAGTCCAGCCAGCCCGTGAGGCGGCGTTGAGACAGGGCCTTGACGTTCCCCCGTGGGAGAACTGAGGCCGGGTTGCGTTAAACCCTGCTGGAAGTACAATAAAGTTGTATCCATCCGTCCATCCATGATTCATTCATGACACATTTGAAAGACCCAAGAAATTACAGCTATTATTGCGCAATAGAGTCTTCCCCTGTGAAGTAGTTGTTGAATGTGATAGGAATTACGATCCTCCCGCTCAACGTGAACTTCATATATGACACTTTTTGAAAGCACATCTTGTGATTGCAAGTATATTTATAGAAAAATCTTGAAATTTCCAGGAAGCATGCATCTATCGTAATAAAAGTCATGTGCGAGGTTAACGCCTGCAAATGTGGGAGAGAGAGAGAAAACAAGGGTAGGAAAGGCAGGGAGGTCAATTAGAACAGCATCCGGTTTGCTACCCTACACTGGGTGTGGGGGAAAGGGGAATAGAAAGAGGAAGAAAGGGAGAGAGTAAGCACTGAGTACGTGTGTGAGGGACACCATACACAAGGACACTATAAACGGTCTCTTAAGCCCGTGCACTTCAAGTATTGCACTAGTGCACGAATCGCTTTTCCAGCCAGTGACGGTTGTGGCCAGGGTCCGAGGTTCTTTGATTCGGTGAACGGTCTCGAGTCCAGTCGGCGTAAAGTTGCCCGCAGAGAGAGGCGTTGGACATCATAGAGAGGGCAGGTACACAATAGGTGCTCGATGGTCTCCTCGCCCACAGGAATCGCACATCGGGCTCTCGGCCATTCCCATACGGTGGAGTATGTGTTTGTGAACGCCACTCCCAGCCACAAGCGACACAACAAGTTTGTTTCGCCGCGGGAAAGGCTAGATGGCAGTTTTAGCCGTAGCGTGGGGTCCAGTTTGCGTAATCTGCAATTGAAGGCACCTGAACTCCAGAGATCTTGGGACTTCTTGCGCGCAAGTAGGCGAAGCTCTCTGGCAGCGTCCGACCTCGCCAAAGGTGTTGGACGCATCTTGGTATCTTCGTGAGCACACCGGGCAGCCTTGTCAGCTAGGTTGTTGCCGACGATGCCACAGTGAGCAGGAATCCACTGAAATATAATGTGGTGTCCTCTTTCGAGAGCATGGTGGTGCAGTTCCCTGATGTCAAATGTCATTTGCTCGTAAGTTCTGTGACGTAATGCGGACTTGATGCTGTGAAGGGCTGCCTTAGAGTCACAAAATACGACCCATTTCTCAGTTGGCTCTTCGGTGATGTACATCATAGTGGCATGGAGAGCTGCAAGTTCTGCCGATGCAGATGTAGTCGTGTGCGACAATTTGAATTTAACTGTAACGTTCTTGGCTGGAATGACGAATGCGGCAGTTGAGCTGGTAGGTAAGGTCGAACCATCGGTATATATATGTATGCGGTCATAATACGTCTGGTGCAGTAATAGGAGCGCAAGTTGCTTCAGAGCCGACGATAGATGATTGGACTTTTTTGTAATTCCAGGAATAGCAAAATTCACTTGAGGCTGTCGCAGGCTCCACAGGGGACAGGAAGGTTTCGCCGCCGGTGTAAAAGATGCCGGTATGTACTCTTGATGAGCGCTAATCACTCGTGAAAAGGTCGCTTGACGTCTATCGGCTGGTAGGGAGGCCAAATGATGGTCGGGGATCCTTGACAGATGGCGAATGTACGCTCTGAGAGAGTCGACAGCTACATGTGTCATGATTGTATGGTCTCCTGCGATGGCAATTGTTGCTGCTGTTGAGGTGCACCGAGGCAGCCCTAAACACGTGTGTAGTGCCTGACCTTGTGAATATGGGACTTCACGGCACGATATTGCGCCAGATAATGTTTGTCAAGAAACGCGACTCTTTGTACGCTGGAGTCGTCGATAAAGGCGACACAGAAAATTTTATTACAGACCGTTCTCAACTGCGCATTTCTTTGTGCTTTGATGCTCACAACATGCCACTTTCTTTAAAAAATGTGCGCAATATAATTTTACAACGTTTCGTTAGTGCCTCGGTAGCATGTATTTCTGGCGCGCTTCTGCGGTTGCAGAAGCGCTTTCTTGTACTACGTCACACCACTAGGTAGCCTATGTCCTCCATCAGAGGGAGACCGCCCAGATAGAAGAAAGTAAAAATCATCAGAACACGGACTTGGTAAAACTGTTCATTATTAAGGCATTTTACAAAAAAGAAAGAATGCAGGAAATGAGCGCCGCCAACCGTAAAATCGGCATAGAACGATGAAAATCCCCGCGCAAAAATAAAAATAAAGAATGGGGTGCGGTGGAAAGCCGCCAATATATGTTTTACGTGCACTCGCATATTGCTCCAGCATTTGCTTCCCTTGATGAGCTCGGGCGAAACTCGATAAGCAGGTGACGATGAAGGCCTTCGAAAGCTCTTTGCTCGGCGCGGGCACTACTGCCAAAAGACGTAGTGCGCCTCTGGCAAAATCCCATAGAGGAAATGTCGAATTACAGGGACGACTCTTGTGGGCAGGGTTGCTCACAACGAAATCTCGAATGCATTGCGACATTGAATTGAATTCAGGGATTTCATGTGACAGAACCACGATTGGATTATGAGGAACGCCGTATTGGGGGAACTTCGGTATAATTCTGACCACCAGGGGATCCTTAACGTGCCTCATAGCACGGAACACGGGCGATTTTGCATTTTGCACCCACCGAAATCCCTCTACCTCGTGCTTAGCAGCGCAACACCACAGCCACAAAGCCAGCGCGGAGGGGAAGCATTGAAACAAAGGTGATATGAAATAAGAGCTTTTAACTTCAAATGTGAAGTCTGCTGCGAACACGGCATAGAAGAACCGTGATGAAGTTTCATGATTTTTGCAGGGCACGACGCAACGTTGTACGGCGCGACATATGGGTTATAACGTAAAAGTGCTTCGCCGCCGTCAGCACACTTTTCTAGAGCGCTCGAGCACCGTGGCGTCTTTGTCTACACTCACGCCATCTACCGATGGCGCATGGTTACAGATAGCGTGCATCTGAGCATGCGCTGCCACTGTTGATGGAACCACCTTAATCGTTTTTGCCTTCCCGGTTACTGAGGCATCGACAGCTGCGACCGCCGCCCAAAACGCCGCAGGGCCGCTCAGCAAATCCACAAATAACACGTCGTGGAGCGCGTTCACCTCAAAGTTCTGCTAAGTGTTTTGTGTTTTGCTCCCCCATTCTGAGGCGACTTCGCCGGCGAAAGCCGGAGACTGCGGCCATGGGAGCCTCGCTAACCGGTAAGGTGAAGAAGAATCACCGCCCCTTCCAGTCCGTGAAGATGGGCGAATAGCGAAGCTGTGTTAGTTACACCGAGTTTTACACTATGCAAGTCAAACTTCGCAAACAGTCTATATTGTAAATATATTGTTTCACCATTCATTCACCTCATTTTCGCCTTAGCGTGCTTCACGTGGTGAGCATGCTTTAGGAGTGTTCTTTTTCTTTGTTGGTTCTCCCAGTGTTTTTTTTTTTTTTTTCGCGTGAGGCAAGCCCTACGACGACGAGCCCGTTCACAAGCCAAATCTCGCGGACGATCGCGGTAGGCAGCATCTTCCTAAGGAGTAGGCACTATTCGTGGTCTTGCCATAGTTGTACCTGGGATCGAATGTGCGGAACCACTAATCCAAAGCTTCGTATATTGAGCGCAAAGCCCACCACTGGGGCTGCGGGTACTTAAGTCGTTTCTACGATTGGTTGAACCTCCTCCATAGTGCCCAGGCAGAGTCATATATTCAAGGACCAAGAGCCCCAGATTCTCTTATTCGCACCCGCTCTTACTCGCGCCTGCGCATAAACGGCTGGCGATCCCTCAAATGAACGTCTCGTCCGGCAGCCACGCGCTCCTAGTATCGCGTTTCAATCGCTCGGCGCTGTTGTCCGCAAACTGCCAGCACATTTGTTTCTTTCCCGGCAGGGTGGAATCAATCGTCAATAAATTCGACGCGACCTGGCTTGATCGCTGATAATGCACCATGTAACAACAGTATATGATTAGCGTGTAAGATAGCATTCTCACAGGCTGAAATCGGCCACTCCAACCACTTTCTGTTCAGCTCTCCTTTTCCTCTCCTGCTAGGTTACGTGCCCCTTTTTAGCGAACTCCAAGAACGACGGCACAAGGTCTGCATAAACAGCTTCACTGTAAAAAGATCAACACAACGCCATCAATATGGAGGTTCAGGTTGATGTGCAAGCTTTCTCGAACCAGGCTTTGTATGTAGATGGCGGCCATGCAGCCCGAAGCACGGCGTTAGAGCGCTCTAGACAAGTGTGCTGGCCTTGCACAAATGGTACTGCAAGTGGTTAATTTTTACAGATTCATCATGGTGCATGTAGCCTTCAATTTGGCCGAGCAGGTGAGGAACAGAGTCCTTAGGTGTAGGCATTTCAAAATAACGTGAAAGGTGACTGGTCGGTCGCCAGATGGAAAAATATAGATGCCAAAAACAGCATTACCCAGTGGCATAATAGCGTTCCCCACTATCTATCTATCTATCTATCTATCTATCTATCTATCTATCTATCTATCTATCTATCTATCTATCTATCTATCTATCTATCTATCTATCTATCTATCTATCTATCTATCTATCTATCTATCTATCTATCTATCTATCTATCTATCTATCTATCTATCTATCTATCTATCTATCTATCTATCTATCTATCTATCTATCTATCTATCTATCTATCTATCTATCTATCTATCTATCTATCTATCTATCTATCTATCTATCTATCTATCTATCTATCTATCTATCTATCTATCTATCTATCTATCTATCTATCTATCTATCTATCTATCTATCTATCTATCTATCTATCTATCTATCTATCTATCTATCTATCTATCTATCTATCTATCTATCTATCTATCTATCTATCTATCTATCTATCTATCTATCTATCTATCTATCTATCTATCTATCTATCTATCTATCTATCTATCTATCTATCTATCTATCTATCTATCTATCTATCTATCTATCTATCTATCTATCTATCTATCTATCTATCTATCTATCTATCTATCTATCTATCTATCTATCTATCTATCTATCTATCTATCTATCTATCTATCTATCTATCTATCTATCTATCTATCTATCTATCTATCTATCTATCTATCTATCTATCTATCTATCTATCTATCTATCTATCTATCTATCTATCTATCTATCTATCTATCTATCTATCTATCTATCTATCTATCTATCTATCTATCTATCTATCTATCTATCTATCTATCTATCTATCTATCTATCTATCTATCTATCTATCTATCTATCTATCTATCTATCTATCTATCTATCTATCTATCTATCTATCTATCTATCTATCTATCTATCTATCTATCTATCTATCTATCTATCTATCTATCTATCTATCTATCTATCTATCTATCTATCTATCTATCTATCTATCTATCTATCTATCTATCTATCTATGGACGAGAAGTAAGGAAACCGAGGGACCCGATTTTTATTGATCATATCATAAGAAGCCAACAAACAAATACACCAAGGACAACATAGGTGAAATTACGCTTACTAATTGAGTTAAGGAACTAATAAATCATAGGAAATGAGAGTGGATTAAAAAACAACTTGCCGAAGGTGGGGAACGATCCCACAAGCTTCGCATTACGCGTGTGATGCTCTTACCAATTGAGCTCTTACCAATTGAGCACACCATGTGCCACTCCTGTGCCACGGGACTCCCGCATGGATGTAATGTTTTCGGTGGAGGAGCTTGAAGCGGCACTAGCGACATGCAGGCGCTCTTCGTCACCTGGGCCGGACGGCGTTACCTATGCGGCGCTCGCCAATCTTGGGCAGAATGCACGCCTCATGCTGCTAAACCTTTACAACGAGTCTTGGCGCAACGGTTTGGTTCCACGTGAATGGAAATGCAGCCGCTTGGTTCCACTTCTCAAACCTGGTAAATCACCGTTAAACTTGTCATCGTACCGCCCCATCGCTCTGGCCAGCTGCATACGGAAAATAATGGAACGAATGGTTTTGACGCGCCTGGAATGGTACCTGGAAAGTTACAACGTGTACCCAGATGCTATGGCTGGCTTCCGGCGTGGGCGCTCATCCATAGATAATGTCATCGATTTGGTCGCGTATGTTCAACATCAAAAACGGATGAAACGACTCACTGAGGCATTATTCCTTGCCATAAAAGGCGCCTATGACAATGTAGCACATTATGCCATTATAGAGGACGACGACGAAGTGTTTCTATCATAGAACGCTTGTAGCTTTGTCTCGCTTTGTTTCTTTCCAAACTTTGGGAGCTGCCGCTCCCGTGTTGTGGCAATGGACGAAGAAGCCCTCGAAGACCTTCCTGGAGCCAAGCCATCACGTGCGGTCACGTCCAGGAAACGTGGAAATGCGTCAAGTGACACGGACAGCGAGGCAACCGAGTTGTACTCGGACAGCGTCGACTCGTCGGACGACGATTTCACGCTTGTCATGAGCCGAACCACAAAAAGAAGACTACTGCGGAGGTCATCGTCGCCAAGTGTCTCTACCGTGAAGACAACATCACAGCGCTGGCCGCACACTATGCTCTTCATGCCTGTGGACCCAGTGTCAAATCTGCGACTCCTAAACAGGCAAGTCCTTTCAGCGTTTCTTGAGGGAGTCGCGCCAAATGAGATAAAGGACGTGAGAATAAACGCACGGAAGAATGTCCTTGCAGTCGATGTTCTACACCGTAGTGCACTGCAAAGCCTGCGGAACGTAACGGAGATCGACAAAGTACAGGTGCGATCCATGATACCTACTGGCTGCAATGGGACTATCGGCGTCATTTATGATGTCGATATTTCTATACCAACCGACGACTTACCAATATTAATAAAGCCAACTACAGAAGGCACTCTTATCAAGCACATCACAAGACTTGGCAACACCCGTTGCCTGAAGCTGTGGTTTGATGGAGACAGCCTTCCATCACATGTCAAAGTTGGCCACGTCCGCCACCCAGTGCGCCCATACATACCGAAGCCCCTGCAATGCTATAAATGCTGCAAGATGGGACACGTAAAAGGTGTCTGTAGGAATAACCTCGTGTGCCCACGGTGCGCCGAATCTCATTCAGCAGATGCCTGCCGCGCAACTGTGTTAAAGTGCCCTAACTGCCATGGTACTCATGAGGCCTCATCCAATGATTGCCCGCGGGTGAGGAACGAGCGAGAAGTACTCAAACGTATGGTACGAGACCATTCGACACACAAAGAGGCTGCCGCTACTCTCAGGCGACGACGACATCGGCCCCGAAGAGCAGCACGAAGAGTTACGTCTACTGAAAGATATACACCATCTTCCGGCAAAGCGGTTACCGTATCAACGCCGACTTCCGCAAAAACAGATACTGCGAAAACGAAAACTGAGGCAGCACGCTCACCTCCTGAAGAGTGGCCTACACTTCCAAGAGCACTACCTGCCTCGGAGTCACACCAAAGTGCGCCGCCCACAATGACCTCACGAACCGCGGATGAGACGACGACTGAGGATCGCCAAGTCATAGTGATGCTGAAGTCACTTATGGACGCCATGCGCATTCTACTGAGCAGCATGAAAACCCCATCGGCACAGAGCGCACTGCAGGTGCTGGACACCTTGAGTCCGGTGCTTGCGGCTCTAGGGTAAAACCATGGCCCGAGCGATGCCGTCGTTTCAAGAGGAAGTCAAGCATGCATCTGTCTTGCAGTGGAATGCCAGAGGGCTTAAGTCACGCATGTCCGACTTTAGACAGGTTGTTTTTACGCACCAGTTCCCCATTATCGTGATTTGCGAGCCCCACCTGTCAGCTCCCATCAGACTGTCCGGGTATGAGTGCTTTATGTCCTCTACCCACGGAGAGTGCAGCAAGGTTGTTGTGTTTATCCGCCGTGACTTGACTTATGTACATCACCCAGTGCCTCCTGACGAAGCAAATCAATACGTTTGCTTAACAGTGAAGAAGAAACAGCTCACGTTTACAATTCTTGGAGCCTATTTATCTCCGACAAGCCGTCTAGATTGTGAGCGCCTACGGGGAATTTTGACATCTACTCCAGAGCCGTGGGTGCTCACTGGTGACTTTAACGCCCACCATTACCTATGGGGAAGCTCTAAAGTTAACTCTAGGGGCAGAACGTTGGTGTCCTTTGCCTCTGAACGGGAATTTTGCTTGTCAAATGATGGTAGCCCTACTTATCTGCGTGGATCAGCGTATGGCAGCTGCTTGGACCTAACCTTCGTGTCACGGTCGCTTTCGAGAAGAGTGCACTGGTTTTCCGATTTAGAAACACGGGGTAGCGACCACATCCCAACCTATTTGAAGATCGAAGGTCTGACTAGTTCCAGTCTTCCAGAACCGTCTTCCAGAACCGTCCAGTGCACCGATTGGCCTAAATACAAAATAATAATGGAAGACTGTTGTCGTGACGGCACCTCTTATAACCTACAGGGCGCGATAAAGGATGCCATACAAACAACCACGCATCTGCTTTCGAGGAGTTCTTCCCGCACCGATTTCGACATTGAACTATCAAAACTTCGAGCCATTCGCCGTCGTGCGGAGCGAAGATATAGACGCACGAAGTCAAATCATGATTTGAGATTGGCTAGACGAACACAAAAGAAAATACAGCGTCACATGAACAAGCTGGCTTCGCGACAATGGGCATCCTTTTGCGAGTCCCTGGATCCGCGAAAACCATTGTCGCTTATATGGAGGACTGTTCGTGGCCTTCGCACAACCTCTGGTCAGCGCCACCCGTTTAAATCATTGGCACTTTATCTACAATGTAGAGAAATTGACGTCGCTGAATCTTTCTGCAGAAAGATTGCTGGCGAGGCACATTCCAATGGAACGGGTACGGGAACCCTCGACCACCCACCGTTCTCACGCGATCCCCGCATGGAATTCCCTTTTTCTATGGAAGAACTAGAAGCTGCGCTGGCTATGTGCAGGCGTTCTTCAGCGCCAGGACCTGACGGCATTACATACCGTGCCCTGTGTAACCTAGGAGACCAAGCTCGGAAGGCACTCTTGCTCCTGTACAACGACTCCTGGCAGACGGGTACGGTTCCGCAAGAGTGGAAGTCAACTCGCCTCATTCCACTTCTCAAAGCTGGCATTTCCTCATACCGTCCGATCGCACTTGCCAGCTGTGTCGGAAAAACAATGGAACGAATGGTATTAACACGTCTGGAATGGTACTTAGAGTACTATGAAATCTATCCACAAGCTATGGCCGGATTTAGACGGGGCCGTTCGTCAACAGACAGCGTTGTTGACTTAATAACCTTTGTGCAACACCAAAAGGCCTGTAAGCGTCTATCTGCTGCTCTGTTTCTAGACGTTAAAGGAGCTTATGACAATATCACCCATGAAGCCATCCTTAGCACGTTAGAAGCCGTCGGACTTGGTGGCAAGATGTATACGTGGGTGTCCAGCTACTTGCAGAGGAGATCATTCTACATGCACACAGAAAATGGCCCGACGTCCGAGCATTACGGTAGCCGAGGAGTCCCACAAGGAGGAGTGCTTAGCCCGACTCTCTTCAATCTCACCCTCAGTGGATTAGATTACAACCTGCCAAGCACCGTACGACTTTCCATCTATGCGGACGACATCTGCATTTGGGCATCAGGTGTGACACGACTTCAGCTTCGTGCTCGGCTTCAGAAGGCAGCCACAAAGACATCTTGCTACCTTCGTCAACAAGGACTTGAACTTTCATGCGGAAAGTGCGCAATGGTGGCATTCACGAGGAAGCGAATGTCTGGTTACGGCGTATCTATTAACGGACAACTTATACCATACAGCAGAAGTCACAGGTTCTTGGGAGTCGTAATTGACAGAGACCTGTCTTGGACTCCGCACGTCAATTACATGAAAAAGCGGCTGACTACTATCTGTCACCTTTTCAGGTTCCTTGCAGGAAAAAGTTGGGGAGCATCTATACACGCTATGTTACAGTTGTACATGGCGTTGTTCGTTGGATTCCTGCGCTACAGCCTGCCTGCAATATCCAACACCTGCAAGACTAACCTGCGTACGATTCAGAGCATTCAAGCCCAAGCCCTTAAGATATGTCTTGGCTTACCACGCAGTGCATCAACGGCTGAAACCATTGCCCTAGCGCAGGATTACCCGATCACGACGCACATTGCCGTTGAGACAATGCGTATGCATCTCAGGCATTATGCTAGGACCCCTTCCCACCACTTGGTGAGCCTCACTGCTGCAAGGCCCTGCTCGACATTTAGCGGTATTGTTAGTGCACACCGTGCGTCATTTACCTCAGGGTACGCACCTGCGGCCACGCCAGCGTTTCCTCCGTGGTGTTTGAGCCGTCCACAAGTTGAGATAATGATTCCAGGACTACAGAAGAAGACAGATCTACCGGCGCCTGCTCTAAAACAGCTGAGCTTACTTCTTCTGCATGAAAAATACAGCAACCACGTGCACATCTATACCGACGGATCGACTACGTCGTGCCGTTCTGGTGGTGCCGTGGTTATACCAACGCGAGGAATGACACTGCGGTTCAAGACATCGCATGTCACGACCTCAACGGCGGCAGAACTAACGGCCCTGCGTCGAGCACTGGAATTCATTAATTCGGAAAGACCCAGAAAATGGGCTGTGTTCTGTGATTCAAAACCGGCATTACAGTGCACGCAGTCAGTTCTCCGACACGGATGTCATGACCAATTGACATACGAAGTCGTGAAACTTCACCATGACGTCCAACAAAAAGGCCACGAAGTCGTTTTTCAGTGGGTACCTGGCCACTGTGGAATCAGTGGCAATGATTCCGCCGATAACGCTGCTCGCACAGCCCATCAAGAAGAGCACAGCGTTCCGATTCCGCTTTCGAGGACTGACGCTGCAAGGCAGCTTCGACACCTGGCACGTAGCCTCACAGTGAGCGAGTGGAACTCGCAAAACTTACGACTGACACGACTACATCGCCTAAACCCCTCCCT
The DNA here is from genome assembly GCF_038994185.2 of Dermacentor albipictus. Lineage (NCBI taxonomy): Eukaryota > Metazoa > Arthropoda > Arachnida > Ixodida > Ixodidae > Dermacentor > Dermacentor albipictus. Next base: position 5,732,219 of record NW_027225577.1, read on the forward strand.
GCAGCTCCGACCTCCACCCGGACTTCCTCGACGTGAAGCTACGCTTCTCTGTCGCCTTTGGTTAGGAGTGGCCTTCACAAAGGCATACTCTACATTAATTGGAGTCTCTGACAGTGCAGCATGCGAGGTCTGTGGCACCGAAGAAAACATCGACCACCTGCTGTGCCACTGTCCAAGATATGCCCTAGAGAGAGAAGAACTTGCCAAAGCTTTCCAAAAACTGGACAATCGGCCGCTTTCTGTGCAGGTGCTGCTGGAACACCGCCCCCATCGCCCGTCGGCCCATATAGCGGTGAAGGCACTTTTGTGTTTCCTAAGGACGACGGGTTTGTGCGACCACCTGTGACTATTAAGGCAATTTTTGTAAAACCACACGCGTCAGCGAACTTGCCGTAATTTCCTTCTTTCCTTCCCTCCTCTCTCTCCCTGTGATCTTTGCTTTCCTCTTTCCCATTCCCCCGGTGTAGGGTAGCCAACCGGACGATATTCTGGTTAACCTCCCTGCCTTCTTCTTTTCTCTTTCCTCCTCCATGCCATTATAGAGGCTCTGATTAAAGCAGGAATCGGTGGCCGCACTTTTCAGTGGCTGTGCAGTTATTTAACTGACAGGCATTTCTTCGTGATGACCGAGGAAGGCGCCACTACTCAACACCAAACGTTCTGTGGAGTACCGCAAGGCGGAGTGTTGAGCCCGACGCTATTCAACCTAGTGCTCGTTGGCCTAGTCAGATGCTTGCCCAACACAGTTAAAGTATCAATCTACGCCGACGACATCTGCATTTGGGCGTCTGCTGTAACACGACTGCAGGTACGAGCACGGCTACAAAAGGCAGCTACCTTAAAATCACTGTACTTGCGAAAACAGAACTTAGAGCTGTCTTCAGAGAAATGCTGCCTTGTTACTTTCACTCGGAAGGCAATGAAGCGTTATTCTGTAAGTGTCAACGGACAAGCATTTGCAAATGCACGTAAACACCGCTTTTTAGGGGTAATTGTCGACCGCGACCTATCATGGAGCCCGCACGTTTCGTACCTAAAGAAGAGGTTGCTGACAATAATACATCTCCTCAAGTTTCTCGGCGGAAAGTCATGGGGCACATCGGTGCGATCAATGCTGCAGCTTTATAACGCCTTGTTCCTCGGCTTCGCAAGATACAGCCTCCCTGTGCTTGGAAACACCTGCAAAACAAACCTGCTTGTACTCCAGGGACTACAAGCTCAAGCCCTAAGGACGTGTCTCGGCCTTCCGAGGTGTGCGTCTACAGCGGCAACGATTGTCATAGCTCGAGATCACCCAATAGCAACGTACTTGGTAACCGACGCTCTCAGAGCGCATATTCGCCACGTTGCCCGACTACCTTCTCACCACCTTGCCGCTCTACCCGCAGAAAGGCCACACGCAGCTATAAGTCGTATGATTGTTGCCAATCGCACCTCATTGCCAATGAACTACATGCCTGCAGCAAGACCATCCACACTTTTATGGTGCCTGCACAGACCTGAAGTACGCCTGACCATCCCAGGAATCACTAAAAAGGCTAACATGCCGTCGTTTGCCCTGAAGCAGGCCACATTACAACTTATACATGAGGTGCACAGAGGCCGCGTACACGTTTACATCGATGGCTCAGTCACATCTGCAAGTTCAGCTGCTGCTGTGGTGATACCAACAAGATCCATCGAAATACAGCTAAAAACGTCGCATGTATCATCAACGACAGCTGCTGAACTGGTAGCCTTGCGTGCGGCTCTCCATTTCATTCAGGAGGAACCACCGCATGCATGGTCAGTCTTCTGTGATTCCAAGGCAGCCATACAGAGTGTACTCTCAGCACTGCGCCATGGATCACATGAACAGCTCGTCGCAGGGATCAGAGAAGTACACCATCGCATAGTTGACGAAGGACACGATATCATATATCAGTGGTTGCCTAGTCACTGTGGCATACACGGCAATGATCGAGCAGACGCAGCTGCCCGATCTGCCCATGACGGCGTCAGGTGCGTTGCCTTTCCTCTTTCGAGAGCCGACGCAGCGAAAAAACTTGCCGTACTGGCAAACGACCTGACATTAGCTCAGTGGAATTCATCCGATTTCACAAGTGCACGACTCCATACCCTGGACCCTACTTTACAACTCCGGATTCCGCCCCAGCTTCCACGACGCGACTGTACCCTTCTAGTTTGTCGATGGCTTGGAGTAGCATTTTCAAATGCGTACTCCTTTCTTATCGGAATGTCCGACAACCCACTTTGTGACTTCTGCGGGTGCAATGAAACAATCGCGCACGTTCTTTGTGAGTGCTCTCGTTTCAACCCGCAAAGAGCAGTCCTCTCAGCCACCCTAGACAAACTGGACAAGCGCCCACTGTCAGAAAACAAGATCCTTGGACACTGGCCTACGCGAACATCAGCGCGATCGGCTGTGAAGGCGCTGCTGCGGTATTTAAAAAACACTGGACTTTCTGACAGATTGTGACTTCACTGTGGGACTCAGGATTGTACGGTGCACTGCATCACAGTAGGAACGCCTTTGCGGGCTGCGTGACAGGGCCACAGAAACAGTTTGTGTGTACGTGCGTGTGTGTGTAGTTTTTTTTTTAAATCCGTCTCCCTCTCACCTATCGCTTCCCCTTTCCCCTCCCCCAGTACAGGGTAGCCACCGGAGATAATCTCTGGTTAACCTCCCTGTCTTTCCTTTGCCTTTCTCTCTCTCTCTCTCTCTCTCTACCAATTGAGTAATCGCGGCGCCGTTTTCCTTTCTACTTTCTGGGGGTATATGTTTTACTTCGAGAACTAACCCTGGGAGGGTTAGCCAGCGCCACCACACTGACAAACCTTGGCGGTGGATGTGGAGCATCCTTTTTGTCGCAGTCGTCACGAGTACGTGATCTATTTGGGTGACGGCAACTGGTCGATAAACCCACACATATATTACCTGAAGGCATCAATGTTGCCGGATTCGTGATCCTCATAATGTAGTGAATGAAGAACCGAGGAGCCCAATTTCTTTTAATCATAGTGCAAGAAGCTGTATGTATATATATATATATATATATATATATATATATATATATATATATATATATATATATATATATATATATATATATATATATATGTATATACCGAGAGAGAGAGAGAGAGAGAGAAATAATATGTACATAACGCGATGCAGCACACTGTATACTTTTAGAAAGTGTGCATATCCTCGGGTGGCGGAGCAGTGAGTTTATCACCTTCTGTGTCAGTTTTTCCTTTCTTTTCAAACTTTATTTCAAGCCGTCGTCTATAAATTTCGCTCTCTGCATGCCGTACCCGCCTTGGTGTAGGCAGTCAGTTTTGCGCTGTCTTAACTCCCTGCCATTCTTTCCATTTCTCCTGCTACTCTTACTCTGCAAAAAAAAATAAAGAAAATGGATGACAGGGGTTTCCTGTTGAGCACAAAGTCATCAGTTGCAAAACCACTCACAAGTGCGTAGTGTGGTGGGGGCAGAATGCGAAAACGCTCGTTTGAAAAAAAAAAAAGAAAGGTACATGAATACATTGAAAATCACCTGGAGATCCAACCCATGCCGCAGCTCTCCGCTATTGACTCTGTAAAATTGAGAGTCTCCCTCTGGAATGTTAAAGCCAATCACCCCGGCATTGCGGAAGGCGGTATAAAACTGTATTTTACAATTGGCGATCCTATCGAAATGCGTAGATACAGTAAGCCTGAATTGCCGTTTTCTCCTGATTAGATTGTGCGATCAAGGAGAAAAAAAAATGTGATTCCCACAACACACTGCTAAAGCAGAAGGTTTGCAAGTAGTCTTATCAACCGAACACTCGTTTACTTTTAATCATTTTCATACACTTTCTAGTGAAATACTCTCAATAATATACATCGTGGTTTAAATTCACGCTAACAGGATGGAAGCTCAGACAAGGAGTGCTGAATTTCACTTCCTCGCTGCTCGCACTGTCTCCGGGGTCGTTGATCAGGAACTTGGTGGCATTCCTAACCAAAATTATTATTAGATCCTTATTATTATTAGATCCGCCTTATTAGATCTGTGCGACGTGCCATCTCTCGTTTGTCTCATACGACTCGAGTATGTGCGTTTTATGTCTGCTTAGGAATGAGGCACTGTCCCTCTATATTTTATATCAGTGTGCCCTGTTATGGAAAACTTGCCGTGAGTTCTCGAAAAGCCCTTCAGCCGCGAAAGTTGCTTGTCCAAGGACAGTTGATTCCCCAGGAAAGGTATCCTCATTGCAGGCGCACAAGAGCTACCAGTAGCCAATGGAGTACATCAGCAGGACATAAGTACTTTAAACTGACGCTACGTTGCTTTCACCTAAGCACGGGCTTCTGCTCTATGAAGTTGTTGTATTATTTCGAAAAGAAAACTAATCATTAGTCTTAGGGCGCCTTTAACAAATTCGTTATGTTCTAAAAGTCGGTATTTTGTATTTGTATACCCTATTTCAGTAAAGAGAATGCTATTACGAGAGTCAGGAAAGCTACAATCAGTGTAGAAGAAAAAAATATGAGGGACTTGTTGCTTATACGCAGCTTGAACTATAACCTCTCATTGCGGTCACCTCAGAAGTCCTCGCATTAGAGACTCTGGTCTGTTAAACATTTGCCTGTAATTGAATATGTTAATGTAAACTTGTTTTTGATGAACTAAAAATCTTTTACAATATTATAGTGGTTTAATGACCTAACAAATTAATAACACAACACTCAACAGTTATAAAGGTTAGCAATATCCCTCTTTGCGCTAATGGTGTCGATAGTAAAATGTTAATTTCATGTGGAGAGCAGTTGCAGCAAACCTCAAAGATATTTCAGGGACCTTATAAAGAAATAAAGATAGCAGGAATATGTATTTGCGCTTTCTGTGGCACTTCAAGCGTAACAGTCGACGCAATTGCCAATTGTCTTCTGAGTGAGTTCACTTAAGTCCTTTCTCGCACCGTTATTTCCAGTTGAATTATCAACTTCCTAATACACGGGCGTCCACGCATTTTGACCTGCCGCGACAGAACATAGAACAAGAAATGAGGTATGTTCAAAGGCCTACGGGAATGATTATGTACCTTTGACAATTTAGCTCGCATTCCTAATAAATGATCGATTTCTCGCAATGACAACAAAATTTGCAGGGTTGCAACGAAACGAAATAGGTGAAAGCCAATGGGTGTTGTAAGAAATTAAAATCTGTTTAATGTGATATTTCCTCGACACCATATTATTGTCTGCAGGAAAGAAAATATGAGTTATAACCTAATTCAATTCTTCGAGCAAGTCTCCAGTTCCTCCGACCGAAATACAATTGTCTGTATGCATGTTATGCTTTATTTGAAGTGTATTCAAAGAGCACCGCTATTCCTCTTCCATTTTATAGAAAGCTACTGCTTTTTCTTTCATTCAGTCGTCCGCCAACAATATTTGCCTTGAGCATATTTTTGAGTGAACGTGCACAGACGGTTCTAGAAAAGGTCCATGATATAGCGTATATCTGCAATACTCAAACGAATAGTGACTTTCCTTATTCGACGAATGCCTGCAGTGCTTTCCACTTGCACGGCCATAGCACTTATTTGGCTACTGCGAATGCGTCGCGTTCGACAAACGATTATTTGATTATTGGTAAATCACGTCATAATAACAGAAGAATTACGGCAAGGTGCTTCCAAGTGCACGCCACTGAAAGTGACTAAATAGGTCGTGGATCATCGAGAGAGAGAGAGAGAAGTGAAAGAAGTTAGAAAGGCGTGGAGGTTAAGTGGAACAAACGGCAAAGGCCGCTTTGCTATCCTACATTGAGGCTGGGAGTGCTGGGGGATGTAGCAAGATGAAAAACGGAGAGAAACAGAGAGAAACAGAGAGGGGGAGGCAGAACACACGCATACCATCACAGCCTTTCATATGCAGATAAGCTTTATTTAAACACACGCTGTATACGACTCTGCCAGGCCTCTCTCTTTACGTGCAAAACACATGATCTGATGGACGCACAACTTCTTGTTACACGTCTTTTTTTTCTGTGCGCATGGAAGAGTAACTGAATCCATACGTACACCGTTATTTTATTAATTACCAGGAAAGTAAATACAGAATTGATAAGACAGCACTTCCTCGGCTAGTGAATTTAAAGGCTGCTGGTGAAACTCACTGGCTTCTATCACGTTGTAGAGAGCATCTAGCACCTTTTGTTGGTCGTTGTGGGGATGTTAGTTGCACAGTGAGAACACGCAGCCATGTCTTCATCGCAGAAAGTGTAGCGTGATGTTTATAATTACAAGGCTCGACGTCTATGAATGAAATTTGCAATCGAAGCTCGAAGTGGGGCCGAATGGCACAATTTTGTTATGAATGCGCTCCTTGGTGGTTTTTTTCTTCAGTTCAATGTGATTTCAGAAACTTAATTTTGACCATGGCGCCTGAGCTTCTTCTTGAGCTCAGTATGTGCGTGCATCTCTTTCGGAACCGCTCTCTCGGGTTCTAATTGGCATTTGAGCTCTGTTAATCATTTAAAGGGATATTGGCCCATTTACTAATTTTGTCACCACAGCTAACTTTCTGCCGTCCTCGGCCACGCTTCCCTTCCCTTGGCACCCAATGCGTAACTCTAATGGTCCACCGGTTATCTGTCCTACGCATTACACGGCCTGTGCAGCTCCAATTTTCGTTTCGTAATGTCGACTAGAACATCGGCTGTCGCCGTTTCCTCTCTGATTCACATCGCTCTTACCCTGTCTCTTAACTTACACTAAACATTCTTCGTTCGATTGCTCTTTACGTGATCATTAACTTGTGCCCCATATGTTCTTGACCCATACTATTCTTTGAAACATCTTCGATTGTCGTTTCGATTTTTTTATTCGAATTCACATGCACTGTGATTTGCGTAAAACACCTAAATTTCCACACGCGCAAGAACAATGACGTCAAAAATGTTATGCCTCTACATTAAGGTCATCTCAAAACTATAGGCTGGAAAGTGAACGTAATTTTTATAACAAATTCATCATATTCTAAATAAGGAGGAAGTTTCCTTAGTTCGCCATTGGGTTAAACATTTCACAAGCACATGCGCACTTATTAAAGCACTGAGTGAACGCTTATATATGTTTGCTAGCTCTCATTATTCTGTAATGTTCTTTTTGCTCCACTATGTTACTGATGATGGCCAGCATCTGATTTCACACGCTTGACCTGACGCCTCTGTTTTAGATCGCAATGAGTGTACGCAGTCGTTTTCGCAAAGTAGCGAATTTTGTTCATGAGTCTTGAGCCAAGCATAATACTTACAGCTAATACAGGTTCCGTGACATGCTATAGTCCCACTCGCTGTTCGTTCGGATGCTCAATAAATCACTGCAGTCAACCAAAAACTTCATAGTAGCCTCTGCACTGAGCAGGAAGACTTATTATACAATGCATTATGAATGGGTGGTATTGGTTCTTTCTGTTCTTTCGCACATAGTTTTCGTGTACTATAGCGACGAAAATGCTACGTGCAGAAAAGGGGGAACATACGCGAGGACAGTTTCGTGCACAGCATGCCAAAAAAAAAGTGAAACCAAGAGCAAAAAATGCCTCTCGTTGCCCACAGCAGCATGAGTGACAATTTGCACGTGCACTAAAGAGCGCACTCCCTTGCCACTTGCCCACGCGTTTCGTCTTTCCCATTCTGCGTCTTTTTATAGATATCGAGATATCTGAAACCGGCGTACATTTCCGCACCACCACCTACAGATGCCCTGGCGCCGTGGATTGTTTTG